>NC_142941.1:42683889-42703889 GCF_046866305.1 Octopus bimaculoides | reverse complement strand
GCCTTTATGTATATATGTATCTGTGTATGCATGTATATATATGCATGCGTGTATGTATGCATGCATGCATTTATGAATGTATGCATGTATGTGTAATCTACTGTATTGAGATATATGAGTAATCTTGTGTATTTATTCTAGTATATGTGTAACTATAGTTAAGTATATGTGTAAACAAGTGTTATGTATGTAAATTAGTGTGTGTGTAAGTATTTATGTATATATATATAAGCCAGTATATTTATGTATATAAGTAGAGTAATGTGTGTGTGTGTGTGTGTGTGTGAGTATAATCCAGTGCATTTATGTATGTTTGTACTTCTGTGTCATTTTGTGTGTTGTGTAAACCAATATATTTATGAATGTCTGTGTGAATGTGTGAAAAAAAACCAATGCTTGCATTATTGTATTACTTTAACACTGTATATTATTTACACTTAATAAACACTTAGTATTTCATCAAGACAATGCTACAATGTTTTAGTACATGGCATAATGGTATAGTTGATTAAAGAGACACTGATACATGTCTGGTACTGATTCAATTGATCCTGGTGTGATGAAAGTTTAAAATAAATCCATCAAGGTTTCAACACACAGTACCAAATTACTATAAAACATTTACTCTGCAACTCCTTCAAAAATCTGCCATTTTCATTTAATATTTCTAAGCTTATATTTGAAATATATATTTTGAAGAGGGTGTTGATAAATTAAGTACCAGTTACACACTGGGGTCGATGTAATCGACTTCAAGTTAATCCCTTTGTCTGTCCTTGTTTGTCCCTTCTATGTTTAGCCCCTTGTGGGTAATAAAGAAATAAGAAATAAGAAATTTATTTATATTGTTATTGGTGTTGTTTAATCATAGGTTTATAACTTTTATTTAGTAAACTTTTGATCATAGCTATTCCATCTATTGCAGGATTTTAAGCCTAACTAAAACTATATTACCCAATGTGTTCCTTTTCTTTGCCAAGATGCTTAATGTATGGTTTGAGTCAGATTAACAAAATAGCAAACTGGATAATCATGTACTGTCATGTATCACCTCCTCTTTCTTTACCTTGTCCCAAACTGATTTTTTCCCATTGACCATGTCCCCTTGTTCGTTTACTGCTCACAACCTCACCAATATCCCTATATTCCCTATCTCTACCTATCTGTCACTCACCTTACACTCTTGCAAAACTACCTGATCCTCTACCCCTGGCATTAGGAAAGGCATCAGTCATATAACCTATACCAAAACTGATATAGGATTTCAATATCATCCTTTAATCTGCCAAATCCTGCCAAACCATTCAACCCATACCAACATGGAATATGAGTGTTAAATTATGATGATGATGATGATGATGTGGAGACTCTTTTGGTGGATCATCTTATGTATCTATGTTGTTGTTGTTGGTGTTGTTGGTGTTTAGTTTCAGATTACCCCTTAGCAGACCAATGATTGAAGGTATTCCAACAATACTGTCTATCCTGTTATTTTAGGGCTTAATACAACTTGCATGTGATGATGCACAGCCTATTGGTTAGGGTATTTGGTTTATGAGGTCAGTTCCCAGACCAGGTGCCATGCTGTGTTCTTGCTTCCTTTCATTCAGCTGTAATAAGTACCTGTTGTGTTCTGGTGTTGTTTACTCTCTCTCACTCTCTACTTGTTACATCCTGGATGTTCTGTAGGTTGAAAGAAGGAGTATGGCAGAGGGCCATGAGAGGCTGTCTACATTTGCTTGCAGCTACATAGGTGCCAGAAACCATTAATGAAAGCATGATAAATGTCACCATGTCATACTCTTTTGTTTGTGACACCTACCTGTTCTTTATATTATAACTTGTGCTTAATTTTTGTTGTTTTTGTTGAGTGAGTTCTTCAATTTTGGAGATGCTAGGATGTGATTTTGAGGAATATTTAGCTTCTATTTCTAGCGGTTTTAGCGACCTTGTAGATGTTCCCCTCATTGGCTTGGTCTTATTTATATGTTTACTACCAGTGGCAGTGAATAAATAAACCAATTCAGTGTTTACCACAATATGTTTATCACTGCATGCGTTTATCACTGCAGTTGTTCACCACCAGTGAAATTGTAGCCATTCCTTTTGATTTCTTTTTTTTTTCTTTGATCTTTTTCTCCACAGAGGTATATTCCTCGACTTACTGAGATCCCTAACAAAAGACTTAATCAAATGTCTGCCAAACATGACAGCCCTATGTCCCCTCACATGCACTGTGGACCAGTCTGGAGTGGCAAAGATGGTGATCAGTACGAAGAAATAGCAGGTATGTGAATTAGAGAACATCCCTGATCGAATAAACTAAAACTATCAACAGCTTTAAATCATTAAAAGCCAATGAAGATGTATATAAATATATAATACAGTTCTATATTTAAGAGATGAGGAATTATGTACATTATTTACATTTGACGGATATTTGTCCTCATATATATATATATATATATGTGTGTGTGTGTGTGTATTATTTTGTTTTATATATATATTGGAATTTTGTAAACATCAGTTATAGTGTTGTCCTTTACAAGTTTCCAATGAGTGAATCCCCTGGTGGTATAACTGACAATGAAGCATTAGGTACTCGGAGCACTTCATTTAGAAAGCATTGGCTTTTGTCCCTGTTAATATTCTTTGCTGATATACATAGGTAAAATGTATAAACACACACACACACACACAAACACATTGAGTATATAAATATAACATACACATATATATACATACATATATGTGTGTGAGTGTATGTATCTACATATCTACCTCTTTCCCTCTCTCTCCTTTTCTCTTTCTATATATATGTGTGTGTGTGTATGTGCGTGTGTGGGTGTGTGTGCATGCACGCATGTGTGTGTGTGTCCAGAAATCCGTGAAGCAGATAGAGAAATGGGCACTCATATATTTGATAATATTTGGGCATATTATTATTATTTATAATATCATAGTCTCATGATAGCAAAACGAAAAAAAAAAAAATAAACATAAATGTGACACTATCAGGTCACATGCTTTCATCCACACTCATGCATATAGATACTTGCACAATGCATCAGAGAGAAATTTAGAAAAGCAGAACAAAAGTGTCTGTGAGCCTGGAGAAATGAACTCTTCTCAAAATTCAAAGCAGTGCAAGGTGTTGGAGAGGGACCCAGAAGATTGTTATAGAGCTTCCTCTTGGCTCTTTGAACCCTTGACCTATACACAGGCAGGACCTCACTCTTACAGGCTTTGCATGAGTGTGTGTGTGCGTGCGTGTGTGTGCATGTGTGCGTATGTGTGTATGTATGTTTGTGTGTGTGTGCACGCGTGTGTGTAGTGGGCTTCTGCACAGTCTCTCTGACTGCTAAATTCCACTGGCAAGGTGTTAGGTGCTGGTCAGTTTGATGGTGGATTCTTGCCCAAATTCCAGCACATTGGGATCAAATCTGGAACCACATGGTTACAAACTTTATCTCCTAATCACATGGACAAACTTGCCTCCATTTATTTTAGCAAACATTTGCTATTGGTTAGTTCTAATAACTGATAAGCTGTAGTCAAAAGAGTAGACCTAAAAGTCCTAATAAAGGTTTTGACCATTACAGTGTCACAAAGTGATAGGGAAACTTACTTCAGATATATTCTGTTGATGAACATTAATATATAGAATGAATGTACCTTTCTCTCACTCACGCACTCTCTTTTCCTCTCTCTCTCTATGCATACATATACACATACATTTTAGTACATGTATTTAAATACATTCCAAAATAAACAAACACTTCCTTTTAATGGCTCTGAGGAAACCATAGGATGTTGCACAGGTACTCAGATCTGAGTACACTGCTTCTTATAGCAGAAACAGTCGTAAGCTAATGAAAGTGATTACACAACTCCTCGTGTTCTATTGTTATTCATTAATTGATAGCATGCTCTTTACTCTCTAAACAATTCATTTTAAAGCATCAATATGTTGAGTCTTAACAACTGGTTATTAGTTTTGCTGTGCTCAAGTGAAAATCCTTATATATATATATATATATATATATATATATATATATATATATATATATAGATAACTAATTGAGAGACAAACCACCACTCTACAACTCAGAACCCGTCCAAATCCATGCTGTGAGGCATATACCATCTTAATATATCTAATATTTTAATCTAAAAATTTAAATTAAATAACCTATTACATAAATAAATCATAGAAATATTAATTTTAAAAATTTAAAAGTCAAAGTTATAAATTGGACAGTCAAAATTAATACGATAATATACAGTATGGAAGTATAATGTAAAAAGTTAGTGCTAGTACATAGAATACATGCTTTTCATGGCTGAAATAGGACTATATAAAATCATAAGCAAATCCGAGTTCATTATAACGGGAAAAGATTTTACTCCCAAAATCAGTCACGCTTCAGGTCAAATCCCTAAGAAAATACCTAAAATCATTCAAGGAATAAACATAAACATGAGAAATAAAAATATATATAAAGAGACAAAATCTGTAAACTAATCCCTACATTAACGCTATTAATATAATTATTAAGAGTTACAATCTAAAAATATTATAGTAAACAAGGTTAAAACATTATGGATTAAGTAGATAAGAGTAAAAAAAATGTGTTAGTGTACAAAGTTACTAAAAGACGGATGTCAATATTGTTTATAAAATTAAAATAAGAAAACATGACTTACCTGCCGATAAGATTTAACTGTAGATTAAAACAAAAATGGCTGTCCTATAGAATATGGCGTCTATTACCCAGAAGTACCTGTGTATTATAATTACTAAAATAATAACGAAAATATCGAAAAAGAAAATTTACCCAAAATAAAACGTTTCTTGAGGATTAAAAATACTAAAATACTTAAACTTGCAAATTAACGCAGAGTAATAACTATATCCATACGAAAATTCTATATTACGTAAATAATGCTATGAAAATTAATACTGAAAAGTCACGTCATAAACATGGCGTCCATTACCAGAGGTAAGTACGTGTTATAATTACTAAAATAGTGACAAAAATATCGAAAAAGAAAATCTACCTAGATTAATAATACTAAAATACTTAAAACTCTCAGATTTACGCAGTATAATAACTATACCAAATACGAAAGTTATATATTACTTAAATAATGTTATGAAACATTGTAAAAGACTGCTCATATTATCGTTGAATACTTAAAGTAAAGGTAGTTATATGTTCCAATTTTGTATAATATTGTGATGATTAAAGTGTATTCTAAAGCTAATTAGATGTATTTTACGATACTGTTCATAACTATAAGTTGGTACCTAATACTAGGTTTAAATAAATAAATTAGTTATCTAAACTTATTATATAAGTAATTTAATTTATGTCTGCATTTAATATTACGTTCCTCGTGTGATTTAATCAATTTTTTTATTAGTTAATAATATCTCTTTAAATTCGTTAGTACATAATAAGCAGAATTTATTCCCTACCCTATATGATTTAGCCTTGCAAACTATTTCCCAATTTAACTCGTATACTATTCCTTTTTATTTAAGTTCTCAAATGTATTTACTAAGGCCCGTAGAGTTAATTAGATTTCTGTTCTTATATATATATATATATATATATATATATATATATATATATATATATATATATATATATATATATATATATATATATATATATATATATATGTATATATATATATATATATATGCTCATATGAATCATCAGTAAATCATAAATCTAAAACTGAAGCACTCTATAAGTTATAGAGCAGTAGAGTATTTAGAGAAAAATTATGGCTGTTTCATGGGGTTACCCAGGATTTCACATCCATAAAGCACTTAACTTTACATACATTTCATCAGACCTTAATGACTGGTCATTAAGGTTTGATAAGATAAGTAAATTTAAGTGCTTTATGGATGCAAAACCCTAGGTAACCCTATGAACCAACCATAACGAACTTTCTCAAAATATATACTTGTATGTATGTATGTATGTATGTATGTATGCAAGTATGTATTATATATATGTGTGTATGTGTCTGGCTATGTGTGTGTGGTGTGCATGTGTGTGTATCCCCAACACCACCATGCTAGACAACCAGTGTTAGTTTGTTTACATTCCTGTAACCTAGTGGTTTAGCAAATAGAGACCAATAAAATAAGTACCAGGCTTCTTTGTTTGACTGAACTTTTCAAGATGATTGCTCCAGCATGACTGCAGTCCAATGGCTGAAGCAAGTAAAAGATTAAAAAAAATAAAAACTTGAACCCCAGATTAGTGGCAGCAATTCTGTTGTGACATATCGAAGTAAGCTGTTAGCAATCTTAGTACATTAACAAGCTCAGATTCAGTACTTTACGTGAAAATAATTTCACTGCTTTCACACCGTTTCTGATTCCTTTAATAACCATCAAAATGTCATACAATCTTTTTTCTCATCTTCTTTAAATCTGAGACCTTATACACATCTAATAAATCGATGGGTACACGAGATGAACAGTTTATTAGATTTTCATTTTGATTCCGATCTAATCTGATATAAATTTTCAGTGCTGATGGCTTTATTCATGAATTATTATAGATCGATTTGCATTTTTGGTCTGCTTATATTTGCACCGTGAATTTTTTCACATTCATACTTGAAATATATTTAGATACAATAGAAAAATTTCAGTGTGTGTGCTTGTTATTAATATATGTTATTAATTATGACCATTTTATTTGTTTCATTGAAAATAAAATGGCATACTAGCTAGTAATACTCATAGATACACATACATGTATGCATCTATCTATCTACACACACACCCTCATGCACACATATATTCATATATATATATGTACATATGTATACATGTATATATATATATATATATATATATATATATATATATATATGTGTGTGTGTGTGTATGTATATGTATGTATGCATATATATATATATATATATATATATATATATATATATATATATATATATATATACTACGCACACACACACACATATACGACTGTGCTGGTATGGTCGTGTGTCAAGAATGGATGAGGATAGCTGTGTGAAAACATGCCACACCCTAGCAGTTGAGGGAACCTCTGGAGGAGGTAGACCTAAGAAGACATGGGATGAGGTAGTGAAGCACGACTTTTGAAAATTTGGCCTCACTGAGGCAATGACTAGTGACCAAGGCCATTGGAAATATGCTGTGCTTGAGAAGACCCGGCAAGCCAAGTGAGACCATAACCCGTGGCCTATACCAGGGGTGTAACCAGAGCACTTATGCATACCTTTCCTTCATTGGACACTAAACTCTGCTTGCGAAGACCTGTTGAGGCAAGTGAAACTGAAATCAAATTCGATGACTGGTATCCGTGCTAGTGGAGCACTGAGAGCACCATCCGAGCATGATCGTTGCCAGAGCAGCTGACTGGCTGGTGGCACGTAAAAAGCACCATTCGAGTGTCGGTGGCACATGAAAAAAAATTCAAGCGAGTTCATTGCCAGTGCTGCTGGACTGGCTCCTGTGCAGGTGGCACATAAAAAAGCACCATTTGAGCATGGCCGTTGCCAGTACCGCCTGACTGGTCCTCATGCCAGTGACACATAAAAGCACCCACTACACTCTCAGAGTAGTTGACATTAGGAAGGGCATCCAGCTGTAGAAACTCTGCCAGATCAGATTGGAGCCAAGTGCAGCCATCTGGTTCACTACTCCTCAGTCAAATCGCCCAACCCATGCCAGCATGGAAAGTAGATGTTAAATGACGATGATATATATATATATATATATATATATATATATATATATATATATATATATATATGTATACTGTTGTGTCTGGGGAGAGTCATTCTCTTTTAGTGCCTTATAATTTAATACACTCACAGTTAAAATTTCCACAGTTGCTCCCACAAATACCAAAATAAAATTTTGAATTTATGGAGGGTCAAAGTTGAGAACAAAAACAGGACAGTGGAGACAAACAAGGAAACTGAGAGGGAGAGAGAGAGAGACATACATACATACACACACACACACACACACACACACACACACACACACATACTGGTGGAGTTGCAATCTACTGTTTAATAATTTTTTTCCCCATTATTTTCATTTAATTTTCTGAAGTGAGGTAGTGATTAAATACCCTTAATAAATAATAAATACGTCCCTATACATATTTGTAACAGCACCATATTTTATGCACAAAACATCTATTTTATCAGCATGTTAAATCATCCACTTCATCATCACCATCATCATCATCAGCAGCAGCAGCAGCAACTACAGTAACAACAGCAACAACAACAACAGCTACTACTACTACTACTACTACTACTATTGCTACTACTACTACTACTACTACTTTAGCATTTCAACCATTCATCACTTTTGCTCTGACTAGCCCTGAACTATTCATTTTTTCAGATAATCCATAGTAGTCTTAGCTTAATTTGTTTGTTTTTTTTCCATTTTTTTTTCTTTTCTTTTAAAGACGACATATACATTCTGGGCATCATCATCGATCATCATCCTAGACAATATGCTCACTTTATTCTCATTATCCATTCTCAACACATGTTCTTAATACCAGCTTCTTAACTGTCACAAAGGAAAACCTGACGCATTCAAATTCAGTCACTCCTTCATTCCACATCATACATTATACATTCAGATCCAATGTCACACCGTCTCCACTATTCACATTTTTGCAGTTCTTACAATAATGCCACAGCTTTTAAGACATGCAACACGAAAATACTCTACCTTTTATGCAGGCAAAGATAAAATGCATTTAATGCATCTAGTCTCATTTATCACGGGGGTGTGGTTTATAAAAAAAATAAAAGAACAACACAGTGATAAATGAATCGTTGTTAAATGAATCACCTCCATCTCCATGTCTTTAATAAATGGAATGAATGGTAGATTCGTTGACACCAAACTTGTCGAAGCTCCGATGATTGTGTATTTTTCTGATTCTCTTTTCCTTTTCCTATAGAGAACACCTTTGTCTGTAATCATTTGTTGGGATTAGGCACCCATAAACTTTGAAACAGGGGGTTCAGGGAATGCATGTACACTCCTTAAAATTTTGGGAGGTGGGCTGGAAGTAGTTTTGAATATCCTCCTGGAAAATTTTTCTTTGCTACAACAGATGAGCATAGAAACATTTTCAAACTGATTTGAAATGTTGTTTTTCCATTATTGGTTTTATCTAAGGTGGTGAACTGACAGAATTGTTAGTAATCCAGGTAAAATGCTCAGCAGCGTTTTGCTTGTCTTAATATTCTGAATTCAAATTCTATTGAGGTTGACCTTTGCCTTTCATCCTTTATAAGGCAGTGAGCTGGCAGAAACGTTAGCATGCTGGGTGAAATGCTTAGTGGTATTTCATCTGTCTTTACGTTCTGAGTTCAAATTCAGCCATGGTCAACTTTGCCTTTCATCTTCTCGGGGGTCAATAAATTAAGTACCAGTTGCGTACTGGGGTCGATCTAATCAACTGGCCCTCTCCCCCAAAATTTCGGGCCTTGTGCCTAGAGTAGAAAAGATTATTGGATTTACCTGCTATGATTGATGTACAAATATTATAATAATCATTGGCAGAATAGTTAGCACAATGGACAAAATGCTTCGCAGCATTTTGTCCGTCTTTACATTCTGAGTTCAAATTCTGCCAAGGCTGACTCTGCCTTACATGCCTTTCGGCATCAATAAAATAAGTACCAGTTGAGCACTGGGGTCAATGTAATTGACTTATCTGAAATTACTGGCCTTGTGCTAAAATTTGAAACCATTATTATACCTGTGTTTATTTTCATATTAAGATTGAAAGCAAATCGACCTTGTTTGTATAAAAATTTTGGACCTGGGTTTGAACCCCCTAAGCAAATTTCATTCTCACACTTATGTAGACAGCTTTGGATATTTTCTGTTAACTGATCTCATGTTGATGGGGACAAGTATGTAAATTCTTTTATTCTTTTACTTGATTCTGTCATTTGACTGTGGTCATGCTGGAGCATCACCTTAAAGGGTTTTTTTAGTCAAAGAAATCGACCCCACAACTTTTTCTCTGTAAGCCAAGAACTTATTCTATCGGTCTCTTTTGCCAAACTGCTAAGTTACAGGGACATAAACACACTAACATTGATTGTCACGAGATGGTAGAAGGGCAAACACAGACACATAAATACATGTATATATATATAGATAATAACAACAAATGGAGCAAAACGCATGTCGATGAAAGTTCCTTTAATTCCTACACATATGTTTCGAAGCAAGTGAGGGCCATTTCACAAAAAAAGGACATGCGTTTTGCTCCATTTGTTGTTATTATCCATATATTCTCAAAATGTATCACGTTAACTCGGTATATCAACCTGTAAATCGGCTGGGATATCTTGTTTTTTAGTGTAATTTTGCTACCCCTGGTAACCATTAACGTATTCAAATTATCGAAAGTTTTAACAACTGAGATAATATTAATATACATAAAATAATGTATATATATATATATATATATATACACACACACACACGATGGGTTTCTTTTCAGTTTCCATCTACCAAATCCACTCACAAGGCTTTGGTGGGTCCAAAGCTATAGTAGGAAACAAGTGCCCTAGGTGCCATGCAGTGGAACTGAACCTGGTACCATGTGATTGGGATTCAAGCTTCTTACCACACAGCCACGTCTGTATAAAATAAAATTCACAGCCTCACAACAGCACAGTGATGTAAACACCAGTGATAGTCAGTGCATGCTTGGAAGGTGACTCGTTGGTGGTCACTGAGATGCATTTTTGTGGTACAAGCAGAATCCTTTGACTGATTGACCAATCACCAACCTGTGTAATCACAGATCAATCTATGATGAACATAACATGGTTCACAATTGATTGTATCATCTCATTCCAGACTAGTGACAAACGAACAGTTATAAACAAGGTTCCATGTATCAAAGTGAAAAGGAAACTGAAAATAATGTTCTATAAACTAGATAGAAAGAAGAACTTTCTGAAGATTTGCTTTATACTTTAATAGCAAATCCTTAATACTACTTAAGAAATTTTTGCAATAGAAAAGAAAATGATATATGAGAGATCAGAGTAACAGCTGAAGATAATTCTATATGAGTCATTTAATTCTTTCTTTATTATAGAATTTCAGCAGTAAATCATTAAAGATAAGTTCTGTCATTTTACTGTATTGATGGTTCTGTTTCTCTTCTGTCTGTAGCTTGCCGCTTGAAAATGAGGCTTGGAATGAAAGAAAGTTGTGAAGCAGGAGAAATCTAAGATCAAAAATGATTCTTCACATTGGTAAGCACACCCAAACATTGACTAATAACTGCTTGTGTTTAATTAGTTTAATATGAAATAATTAGACCTACTTCTTAATTGATTCCTATATGAAATATATCGCATGGTTTTCATTTAATTAATTAGAATGTAACAGTGAACTCTGAAACAAAAGTGAATAAGGGGAAACAAATTTTTTTAAATATATCAAATTTTATACTTTATTTTTTTAAAATCTTTTATTTGTTACAGTCATTAGACTGTAGCCATGCTGGAGCACTACCTTGAAGAATTTTTAGTCATAAAAAATCGACCCTAGTAGTTATTCATTTTTTTTAATGCTTGGTACTTATTCTATGGGTCTCTTTTGTTGAACTGCTTTGTTACAAGGACGTAAACACACCAACATCAGTTGTCAAGCAGTGGTGGTGGTGGTGGGGATGATGATGATGATGGTGAGGAGGAGGAGGAGGAGGATAATGAGGACACACACACACATGCACACATAAGAGATAAATCTCTGTTGATTTGCCTGGATTCAAAATGTAGAGTATTCTTTAAAACATTATAACTGAAAAGTTCCAATTTACAATCTTCAGAATTACTCATTTCTGATCATCAGCTGGCAAACGAAGTCTACTTTTCTTTTGAAATATTCACTGTTTAAATGTTTTTTTTTGAAAAATGAAATGCAAGTTCGAATAAAAACACTTATCCTTATTTTCTTTCATTTAAAAACCTTTGTGAATGGCACATGCAAAAATAATTGCTTCAAGCTTGTGTTTTTCATTTCCTTTCTGGTTCTCATGATAATAATATAAATGTCTCAAGATCCAGTTGGACATAGTCATGAACTTGTATATATGTGTGCATGTATGTGTAAGTGAGTTTATATATGTGTGTATATTTGTATGTGTGTGTAACTGTATGTGCGTGCCTGTATGTTTGTACACATGGATGTGCATGTGTTTATGTTTGTCTTCACCACAGCTTCAACTCTGGTATTGGTTTGTTTCTACAGGGTGTCCACAAAGTCTGGCTACATGGAGTAAACAATTAAACAATTAACATAAAAAATTAAATATAAGAAATAATAATTTCTTAAAGTATGTGTTAATCCCCATGTACCCAGACTTTGTGGACACCCTGTCTATTACTTTTCATTCACTTTCCTCTATGTGACTTAGCAGATTGGCAAAAGAGCCCAAAAGAATGAGTACCAGACTTTAAATAAGAAATTAAGTCCTGGGGTTGACTTGTTGGACTAAATTCTTCAAGATAGTGCCCCAGCATGGCTGCAGTCATATGACCGAAATGAATCAAATAAAAAGAGGTCGGTTATTTACAGTGAATGGCTCCACAAGTTTGAAACATCTGTTTGAATTGTTGGAATTATCCTAAGCCAGTCAATCAAGGGTGAAATACAACCAGTACTTATTTTAAATTAAACTGATTTCATTTGAGTGTTGTCACTTGCCTTGGAGCACAATATAAGCAAGAGAGATTAAATTTATATTGTTTTGATCTTTTGTTCAGAACATTAGCAATACAAATGTTGTACCTTATATATTTACTTTATCAAAATACAGTAAATTCTATTATATAGAATGCAAATTTTGGAGCTTTCATTATAATTAATAGAACACCTCTCATTGTCTGAATACATGATTTCAAACCATTTTCTGTCCTTATTTCAATATAAATTTTAGAGACTCATTTCAACTGTCTAAACACTGTGCCATTTCGCATACATATAAAATTCAGTTAAAAATAAATAAATAAATAAATATATACAAATAGCAAAATGAAAAAAACAATAACAAAAGCATAAACAAATTGCTACTGTTGAATATTTGTATTACTGTTTCATTGTCATCATATACAGAAAATATTTTTTCATCTCTGCTTTGAAATGTTAATTGTAATAACTAAAATCAACTGGATCTTTGAGTTACTATGTTTCAAAGGGTGAAGTATTATTAATTTGCTTCACGTTAATCTATTAATTACAATGAATTTGTTTAGAAATTTACATTTTACAATAATAACTACACATCGAATAGTCGCCGTTATTAAATATTCACACTTTGAACTATAGTTTAGATTTTATTTAATATTACAATTCAAATTATCACTTTCAACTGTTAACTTTAATTAAATATATGTTCATTGGTCAAATATAACAAGTCATACATTGTTATGTTAACACTAGCAAACTTAACACTGGAGTGTTAACCAGAAGAAGCAATCTCATTTGGACTTGTTAACTACAAGACACCATCTATGTTGGATTGATTAACTTAAAGAATCAACCACACTTTAAACTGTCAAGTATAAGAAGCAGCCACACATTGATGTGTTAGGTGGCCTTATTTTGAAATTCCAAATGCAAATATATTGCATCAGTAGCTTAGCTATTTTTCAAATGTTCAATAAACTTAATGGAATTTCAAGCCTAATTTTTCTCTAGCTTACAGCAGATAAGAGGAAAGTGAATGAAAAGTAATATAGAAATTAAATTGGGTGGCAGCTAGGCAAATCAATATGTAGCACAATCTTTCAATTGATTCAAGAAATATAAATCATTGACTTTATTAGTTCTCTCTTGAATATTTTTCTCCAAAATATGATGTTAAATATTTTTCTGTTTTTGTTGATACATTGACTTGAGAAGCTTTTCTTTTCTTTTCATTATTTAATTACCTTATTCATAATCTCATTTTTATGTCAAGAAATATATTTCCTGAACACCTGAATCTAACACAATTCCACTAAATGATTACCACTCTCAATGTGTTCTTATGTATTGGGGAAAAAAAAAGAAGGAAAAAACAAACGAATAGTAAAAAAATAAATAAAAAAAAAAACACAGAGCCAATTAAGTTTATCCCTTTTCAAAGTAATCTCTTGAGTTCAGTGTAACAGAACGGTTGCATTCCATTTTCAAACAGAACAAAGATATTTTATATATTTCTTTCTTATATTCTTGTGTTTTCTCATGAATTTTAGTTGACAGTTTCTAAAATATTCTTTTTGTTTTGTGCTTCAATTTTCAAAATAGGAAGAGGAGAAGAAGGAGAAAAAAATGTTTCTCAATAATGTATATTAGAAATGTAAGGAAAGTGTATTACCAGTTTATTGTATTTGGTTAGGAATGTTTGCCATACACAATCT
Organism: Octopus bimaculoides; assembly: GCF_046866305.1. NCBI lineage: Eukaryota > Metazoa > Mollusca > Cephalopoda > Octopoda > Octopodidae > Octopus > Octopus bimaculoides. The sequence continues at coordinate 42,689,396 of NC_142941.1, read as the reverse complement.
AGATATACTTCTCCCTTTTCTTCATTGCCTTTTTCTTAAGAATAGCAGAGATTTCGGTGAACTTTGTGATAATATATAAAGGTTGTTAGTAGCATATGAAAGAGACTGAGCTGTATGTGTACGCTGAGATAATATTCAGAAAATTTTTTTTTAAAATCATTGATAATTTTGTCCATTATTGCAAAACTATATCTGATACATTATTACTCAATTGATTTTTGTAGGTTAATAAAATTATAAACTCTCAGCATGAAACATTCATCCATTTATTTGTTTACTGGAAATTATCAGTATGACTCATTTTTTTCCCTTCTTAAATTATAATTTTTTTTTTCGTGTTTTAATATTTCTTTGTTTTAACGATTCAAGAAGGTTAACCTTAAGGTGGTGGACTGGCTGAATTAGTGTTGTACAAAATGCCTGACATATTTAGTAATAACAGTTCATGTTCTGAGTTCAAATTTTGCCAAGATCAACTTTAGATTATACCGTCTTTCCATGGCACTTGACCCAGAGTAGAGATTGACTGACTGGCCCAGGAATTGAATGCATACTCACAAGCTAAAATACTAGGGGAAAACAAAATAGAGCTCTACCAAAAGCTGGTATGAATATAAAGCCAGTAAAGTTCCTCAACTGATGAAGGGATCTGAAACTAATTCCATCTGCTTTGATTTTCAAAATATCAATAAATTTTTGGAGACTGCATAAGGTAGGGGAAAGAACAGTAGACACCATTGTTAAAATAGTCAAATACTGGAATTCATTTAATATTTTATAAGGCATCCTAGATATTTTTGGAGGGAAATCGAAATGCTCTTCTATATAGGGCTATCAGCAGTAATATTTTGCATCTCTGTTTCATTTTACTGTATTATGCAAATGTGAAGGTACTTGGCAAAGTGGTTAAGGGTATTTATTTCATGGTCATAAGACTTTGAGTTCAATTCCTGGTGGTGCATTGTGTCTTTGAGCAAGAAACTTTACTTTCACAAGGCGGTGAGCTGGCAGAAATGTTAGCACGCCGGGCGAAATGCTTAGCGGTATTTCGTCTGCCGTTACGTTCCGAGTTCAAATTCTGCTGAGGTTGACTTTGCCTTTCATCCTTTCAGGATCGATAAATTAAGTACCAGTTACCCACTGGGGTTGATGTAATCGACTTAATCTCTTTGTCTGCCCTTGTTTGTCCCCTCTATGTTTAGCCCCTTGAGGGCAATAAAGAAATAAGAAACTTTACTTTCACATTGTTTCAGTCCACTCAGCTGCCAAAAATGAGTAGTACCTGTAATTCAAAGGGCCAGCTTTGTCACATCCTGTGTCACACTGAATCTCCCCAAGATCTACATTGAATGTATGCATGTTTGTGGAGTGCTCAGCCACTTTCATGTCATTCCATTGATTGGTTCAATAGAAACACTCATCATCCTAACCGACAGAGTGTGAACTATTATCTAGATATTGTAATTTGGCGTAACAACAAAGATAAGCAGTTGCTCAAAAACATTCTTCCATTCTTTATTAGTCCAATGTTTCCTTTTGTATTCTTTTTCAATCAGCTGATTCCCTTTCACATTAGCACAAAATAGGGGCAATATGCATGATATTTTAAACTCCAGTTTGTTTTTATATTCTCTAAATTGGAATTCCTTCGCTAAGGCCTTTGATAGTCAAACACAGATATCTATGGTACTTATACAACATCGATTATAAATAAATATGATCAGAGGATTTTATATCTCTTACCTCTTTACTGGTTTCAGTTACTGGACTATGGCCATGCTGGAGTACTATCTTGGGAATTGAACTCATGACCTTATAAGTATGAGTTGAATACCCTAACCACTAAACCATCCACCTTCACCAATGATTAATAAGAGATGAAGTAAATATGAGATAGGTTTGAAGCAGACTTTGAGTAGAGAGGGCATGTCATTATAGTGATCACAAATAGTGGCAAAAGGAATTTGACAAAGCTGGTTATTGACTGATTAGCTAAATGATTAATCAGACAATCAATTGATTAATTGGTTAAATGTTAACAAATTGACTACTAATAATAAGAGAAGTGAAATTGAACCAGTGTGTGTGTGTGTGTGTGTGTGTGCGTTTATTGACATAATGACCCTCCCAAGGTGTATCAGAAGCTGTTTCAATTCAACACATGAACCCTGATTTAAATTGGGACTCTTGGAAATTAAATATAAAAACAAAATATAAAAAATCGTTCTTGTGGTAATTGGTACACTCAGTACCATGCCAAAATTGTTATCTAAGAGATTGGAGGATATTGGAATTGAGATATACAGACTGTTGACCAACAAGAAAGTGCCATTCTGTTTTCTGCAAGAATTGTTAAAACAAAAGATTGTTGAAATTTCATGGAACTTGTCACCAAACTACACAGTAACATTCCTTGTAAATAAATTAACATGTAACAGCTTTTGAATAATAATAAAATAACAACAATGATAAGATGATGATGATGAAATAACAAAAACAACAAAATTGTTTTTTCTCAAACGCTCAAACCATTTCATGTCTGGCCTGAATAAGCCAAATGAAATATAAAAATGAAATAATAATAATAATAAAGTTAATAGTAATAATAATAATAATGATAATAATAATAACAATAATAATAATAATGATAATAATAATCAGAATATCAATATATTTTTTTAAATATTTTTTATTATTTTTCTTTCATCAAAACTTACTTCAGCAATACTTTTCATATAAGTCTTCATGTATAATCCCCCCCTCTACACACACACACACACACAAACACACACATACACACACAACCCTTTCTTGCCCTCACCCTGTCTCCTCTGCTCCCATTTATCTCTCTGATAGTTTTCTCCAAACAAAATATTTTTTTTTTTAAACTGAACTTTTTTTCTTTTTCGCAAAAAAACCTTATTCTTAGCAATACGTGAGAGGAGGTGGTGGGAAGGGGGGGCCGTGACGAGGGTGTGGGGAAGAAAACTTGTTTGTTTATTTCTTCATGTATTTTCTTCATTTATTTTTTTCCATTCTTTATTATTATCATTATTATTATTATCATTATTATTATTACGATTATTATTATTATTATTATTATTATTATTATTATTATTATCATCATTATTATTATATTCAGTTTCTTCTCTTTCTTTATTTTTCTTCTCTTCCTGTTGTAAAAACATTGAGTTTTATTCTGAAGACTATAGTTTGATTTATTGTGGCAATAAATAAAGTAAAACAAATAACAACAACAACAACAACAACCACAACAACTGCAACAACAACAGCAACAACAACACCAAAAACAACAACAACAACAACAATAATAATAATAATAATAATAATAATAATAATAATAATAATAATAATGGAAATAAAAAATGTGAGATTAGCAGCCAACTGAGAGAGCTTTTAAGAGAAGATGAATAGTGTTTGTTTGAAAGATATTGCTTGGAAATAGTCATCAATGTCTTTTACTCTGCTCCCAGCTAATATATTATATAATAAAGGGAAAAAGACACAATATTTCAAAGTAAGTCACTATCTCTAGTTTCATTTTTCATTTACACTAAAAAGAACAAAATCCGACATTTACTTCATTATAGTGGATGTTTTGGTTAAAAGAAAAAGAAAAAGAAAATAATAATAATAATAGTAATAATAGAATGGTATTTTCTGTTTCACTATGAAAACAGGGGAACAAGATTGTAGCAAGCGTACACCTGGCGCTGATTATGGCAGAGAAAAGAAAGTTTAAACAAAAAAACAAAAAAAAAACAACATTTGAACTTTTTAAAGAAAAAATGGTTGAGGTTATTTCATGTTTGGAAGCAAATAATAAGAACAGCAAAAGCTTTAAGATGTTTATGTATGTGGATGATGATGATGATGATCATGATGATGATGCAACTACTTAATAATAATAATAATAATAATAATAATAATAATAATAATATTAATCCTTTCTACTATAGGCACAAGGCCTGAAATTTGGGGGAGGTCCTATGCATAAAGAGAAATATACTCACACACATAAAAAACAGAGAAAAACAGAGATGGGAGAAGGGTAGAGAGATAAGGAACAGGACACACCAGTCATTTTAATAAGTTTGTCAATTGATATGACACACCAGTCATATCAACAAGCTCATCAATTGTTCAGCAACGGTCCTCTATGATCAGTTCAGGAATTTTCATGATGTTTTCATTCTTTTGGGAAGTCAACAGTCATCCTGAATGAGGTTGGTCTTCAAGTGACAAGTGATGATTCCTAAAGTGTAGAAACCTCTTGTAAACTTGTGTTTTGCTCATGACAGCATCCTTGTAAGCTGTTCAGAGCATGACAACTGTTTTGGCAACTGTTTTACCCAGCAGTAAACAGAATTCCATGGAAATGTGCTGTTCCTTCATTTCAGCAGTCACAAAAGTTGATGAACAGGGGAGAAGCACTTCAAAACAAAGATTCAGCACATGACAGTATCGGTACATGAGATGCCGCTGGTTGGCAGACTAATGCCTGAGGGCTACATGAAGTCGCTTCTAGAGGTGGAAGCCTGCACTACAATAGGCTTGTCCCACAGAGAATGTTTCTGGTTACATCTGGATACCTTCTTGTATGTAAGTGTTGAATTAGCAATGTTAAACTACCTGTGCTAAAACATCTCATACCCAGTACATGAGCATTATCGAGGGCTAAAAGGGATAATAGGGATAATAGTTCTTGGGTGAAGAAGTATTTTGTGATGCAATTTTTGCAATGTTGATAATTTGCATTTGCCAGGAAGGAAAGAACCTTAGTGACAGTGTGTTGTAGCATGTGTAGCATCTGTAATGAACTAAAGTGACTTAACTGCATGCTTATTCATATTTATGTGGTTGTGGAGGTAGTTTCCTTATGTGTATGTTTGTGTCTTGGTGCTGTTGAAGAAGACAAGTTTGGTATGACTCTATTGGAAGATGATTTCAAGGCTTCTGGTTGTAGAAATAAGAGTAAGTTTGGCACAAAGTGTCTAAGTTGCATATGGATGATGCAGAATAAGTTTATTATTTAAATAAGTTAATAATCTATGAAAGAATATGAATGATTAATATAATGTATAAAATGAAATAGTTGAGAAAAATATTTGGTAACATATATACTGTGAAAATTCTTTTTCTTTTTCTGGAAGTGTCATACAATATCTTGTTATATATATATTCTGAAGAGATACTGTGGTCCTGAGCTTGTTTGAAAAATGCTTTGAGTGATATTCTTGAATGCATTATATGATATTTTGTTATGTGAAAGAATGAGAATATTTTATTCTTGCTTTTTCATTGTTTACATCTTTGCTACAGAATAGGATCATATGAAACATAGAAATACAATAGGAATCCATAGATTACCTTAAGTTCTTAGAATGAAAAGCATTTAAAGTAATAGATGAAGAAGAGGAATCTAGTATGTAGGGAAGATATGAGATTTAAAACTGATGAATAGATTTGGATAACAGGATGAAGAA
>NC_142941.1:42673889-42681389 GCF_046866305.1 Octopus bimaculoides | reverse complement strand
GGACAGTGGGCATTTCAAAATTGATACAACATTTATCATTGAAACTGCAACACCAAAAATATGCAGTGGCACCAGAAAAATTCTATCATTTACCTTTCATAAACTGATACATCCATACATACATACACACACATGCATATATACATACATACACACATACACACACACACAAATAAATTATATACATATATAAACATGCATACATATATATAATGTTTGTAAAGATGATGATTTTGAAGATGTTAGCGATGGGGATAATGAAGAAATGAGAAGAAGAACCAAAAAAAAAAATATCAACAAAAAACAAAACTGTACATTTCATATACATCATTTTTCTCATTTTAGTTTTTAACAAAGAATTCTGACTTTGAATAACTTGTGAATAACTTGACTTTACAACATAATTGTTATGTTCCTGTGTTGCAAGTTGGATGTGTACATCGTCATGAAATTTTGAATTGAAGTTTAAATTATTCTCCAATTAGATCATTCCTCTATCCTCCATCAGAGTGGAATACAGCTATTTAAGTTGGTTGCACTGTGATTTGTCATTCAAAACTTCATGTGACATCGTCTTTGGTTTGATACCAATATTACAAAATCTGTTGTTCAGTTTTGAAATTCATTCTTGTATATAAATAATCAGAAATATTTTGCTTTCTTTCATTTTTTTCTTGTTGCTTGTTCAACTGAAATTTTATAGTTGTCACCCTTTCCGTGTACTTAAATTAAATATCCATCCACTTTAGAAATGTTAAAATATATTTTTTGATGACATCACTACTAATTTTGAAAAGAAGCTAATATTTAGAAGATAAGTTTCTCATGAACACAACTGACTAATTTATTTTAACCCTTTTGCATTTAATCTGACCATATTCAGCCCAGATATTCTACATGATCTAAACTCTCAAATCTGCCCTACAATACAATTCTAAAAACATACAATCACACCATTGAAATCTTGAAGCTACAAAATAATGTGTGATTAATTCAAAACAATGTAAATAAATAAACAATAAATTTGACAAACAAATCTGAATGCTAAAGGGTTAAATAAAGGACCTCTAGTCATATGTTGTACACCACTTAATTGTAAATCAAAGTATTGAGTTTCAAGATTGAGCTTGAAATTGAAGAACTAGATTTGAAAACTGACCTGAAGACTTACGTTTTTATTTTATTCAAATTCTGGTCTTGAACTATATTGAGTAATAAAACATTGTTCTCATGACAGTATCTTCACTTATCTTATCTTATGCGCCCCTTTGTAAAGCCTAGCCAAGCTCATGGGCCCGGTTTCTATGGCATATGTGTTCCCCACCAGCTGGACGGAATGCCAGTCCATTGCAGCTTTACTCAAGAAACAGGAAGAAAGAGTGTTGTATTCTTCTCGGGGGACTCGCAGAGAAAAGACAATGAGTTGTACAACTTAGTTATTACATTTATTTATTAATTATAAACAAAACGCACTCACCAAATGTTCGTTATTAAGAAACAAGAATCTTGTCCTCGCCATATATATCAATAACCTTCAACTTCCAGAGTCATTCAAAGCAACAATGAAACAAGGACCTCAAACGAACTACATTGAAACACGGGACCTCAGACGAACAACAAACAAATCTAACAGTCCATATAACAAAGAGTGTGAGAACGTTGGGGCAAAAGAGTACAACAGGGGTCACCACCACCCTCTGCCGGAGCCTCATGGAGCTTTAGGTATTTTCGCTCAATAAACACACACAACGCCCGGTCTGGGAATCGAAACCGCGATCCTCTGACTGTGATGCCGTTACCCTAACCACTGGGCCATTGCACCTCCACTTCTTCACTTATAGATTCAACAAAAGTTTTCTTTCAGCAGAGCAATAAGTTTTCAGAATAAGTTAAATTGTTGATACTTTCACACAATGCTAAGTTTAGATTAGACCAAAACAACTGACTCATCAGAACATAATTAAACTACAAGACATGTTTACTTATCAGATTTGGTATGATTTTATGGAATATCAAAACACTATAAGATTAAGACGTGGTAAATTAACTTGCAAATAGCACCAAACATTTGAGCAACAGTCACCATGTTATTGGTTTATCCAGGCTATGCTAACTAGAACTACGCAATGGCAAAACAACAAAGATATAAATGTCGAGAGTTAGCTCGTGTTGTGATAAACTGTATCCATTGTATATCTCTCCACTCATACAAACATCTGAATAGTGGATGTTGAATAGATACTCCACAACTGCTTGCTTTCATTATAGCCATTACTTAAAGTAAAGCATTTTAAAAATACATGATGATTTGCAATAGAAAGAAATCCGCTGTCTTTTGAAGAAAAAACAGATTAAGTATATTTTCTTAGCATAGTCTGGAATATATAATCTATAGGTAAAAATTGAAGCATTTATTTATCATTACTGATGAACGGTAAACACCCAGAAACCATGGTCTACTGGCCTTGCCAAGCTGGAGGGGAAGGGATTTGCTCCCTTACTCACAATATATCAGACACAGATTGTGTGTCGCTTACCAGCTGGAAAAGACATTTTCCTGGGGTTAAAATGTAGTGACATAGTTCTTTATGGAACATCTATGTTATAGTGGCAAAATGACGTTACTGTCTAGTATTGTTACTACTTATATCTCATTTAGAGGTTTTAGAACTAGCTATTTTGCTCCTCACAAAATATTTATTATTGATAATCTATTTGCATTTGTAATAAAATAAACTAAACTTTACAACTTCAAAAAGTTTCTTTATATGTCATACTAATTACTAAATAATGTTTTTAAAATCACATTCTGCCAAAAGCATGGAACCAGAATCTGGATTTATCAAAAACCATCACATTGATATTCTATTTGCACCTGTGATGAATAAACTATATTATATGAGTTTAAATAATTTCAATGAATATAATAAGAACTGTCTATAATAAATAGAATAAATGAAGTAAGTATAGATTTAGTGGAATAAAGTATTTAATCAAACCAACATTTTAGCAAGACAAATACAAATATATATAAACAGCCAAACCAATATTAAAATACATCTGCCAACTTCAGAATAAATAATTTTAGTAAAATTCCATGGCAAAACTTCTAAGTCTGCTTTACTCATATATAAGGACTGACTAAAGGAATTAGTATCACATTTTACAAATTCATAATCTTTGTGTTAATTATGAGTGAAAAATAGTCTCTTTCTGTAAATTGCTAGAAGAGAAGAAGAAAAGAAAAAGTGTATAAAGAGCATTCACATGTTCTGAAATACTTCAAATGAAATTGTAATTTGTTATTAAATATTATTTCCATCTTGAACTGTGGATATAAACCTGATTAATATCATTTCATAAATTTAACAGAAACCGCTTCAGTAAAAATAGGAAAGATGAGAAAGGTTGAAGATTCTGAATGACAAACCAAAAAAAGAAAAGTGGTGGTGGGGAGGGGGTGGACAGAAAGAGTAAAGAAAGAGAAAGAAAAAGAGAGGGAAAACTCTAGACTTTTGTACAATATTTTCTCAGTTTAACATTTATTCATCAAGGTTAAGAAAAATTATGCATGGAATGAATTTTATCTTAGAATTCAAATTGCATAATTGAATTTTAGATTCAAATATGAATAAAACATTTTACAAATCATTTTCAGAGAAGCCATTCTATCTCTTCATCATGCTTTCCATGATTTGATATTGGCTAAAGATTGATTTATCTTCTGATCAATTAAAATCAGCCTTTTTATAAAATTTCTCCGTTCTTTTGATAAAAGTTATTTCATTAAAGTCCAACCTTGTTATCAAATTTTCAAAATATTCAAGTAGTATTTGCTTATTTATTCATCTTTCATATTTACATATATTTTTTTATGGATGTTGTTTTGCTAAAATTATTATCTTTGGAGCATTTTTGATTGAAAACAAGGTTCATGGAATTCTTCTAAGTCCCTCCCTAGCAAGCAATTACTATTTGTATTTATTTATAATAAGAAATACGAAAAAGTAATAAATCATTCCTACAACTGTTTCTGTAAGACATATGGAAGTTTTATTGAACAATTTATAGGAATATTGATTTCTTATATTGGCACAAGGCCTCACATTTATAGATAATTGGAATTTATGAGGCATTCATGATTTCCCAAACACTTTGTTATTTGCAAAGACAGTTAATTGGGTTCGTGGGGGATTTAAAACTAGTTCAAGAAACACTGCTTACCTTGGAAAAATACCACAAGTGAGCCTCTGCTTTGTTACTCAACCTGCTAGAACTAACCACTAAATTTCCCTCAAACTACACAATATCACGATATATAAAAGAGCAGAAGATATCAGATATCCTACATACTCCTAAAACGGTATGCTTATGGCTGGAATGCCTTTAATGATAGATGGATGTAGCTAAGCAATGACATTAACAGGTTGTTCTTCTTGGCTCATCACAATGAATTTCCTAATATCTAAATGTTTTCTAGCATTTTATTGTATCAAATAGGTTTTCTTTTTCTGTGTAAAATGCGGTGTCCCCAAGCAGACAGTTAATACAAGGAAGATAATCATTTCTTCATAAATGGCAGGATTAGAAAACTGGATTTGAAATTAAAGAACACTTTGAATATTGATTTAATAAGTGATTTCTTTTGCACCCTAAATATTTACAGTTTCTGGGGTATACTCTTCTGTTAATGCCCTCAGCACATAGTTCTTTTGTTTAATAGTTAATCTAGCATTGAGTACTCGTCATAAGAGTAGGAAGAGAATTCATCCCAAAGGAGATCACCCTGAAACAGGTTTACAAAATCATGGTAAATCCCCTGTATCAGCAAAATATTTTGGCTGGTTGACAGAAAAACAAAAATCTGTATGAAGTCCAGATAGAAAAATATTTATTAATCATTAACAAGACAATGTTGTTGTTCTGATAATTACAGAAAGTTTTACGTACATATGTTGGTGACAGTGGTGGTGGTAATGAGGTCAGAGTTATAGAATAGGAACATTTTAAGGATATTTATCAAGTGGGTATATTTTTGGAGTCAGATGCAAATTGACACACAAATGAATGAGTTGTTTTGTAGACGATAGTCTTGCCAGAGTTTCAATAACCATCGTGTTGGTGGAGATGGTTCTTATAGGATGTCTGATGTTCTAGAGTAATCTAGCACATCGTTTGTGAACTACATGGAGAACTTATGGCTTTGGTTGTTTCAGGAACACAAAGTGACATATATAGCATGTTGGTTGGTGTCACCTAAACAGCAAACATGGTTAGCTTAAAACTAATGGATCACTGACTGACATAATTCCTGGAAATGCGACAGAGGTCAGTTGGCAATGGTGTTGGTAGTAGTGGGGACTGTGGTGAAGTACACTCAGTGAATGTCAGGTAGGTGACTTTGATGATACAATATGTTAGGAGATGGTGACAGTTTGATAAAGGCTGGGCCTGATGATAAGTAAGGTGTCAAGGGTGTTTGGAGTGTCTGCATCATCATCATCAAAAATCAACGAGCCACAATCTCCGCTGGTTTGCTTGCTCATCACCACTCAACTCATGGACACAAGCAACAATTTCTTTACCGAATCATTACTGGCGACAAAAATTGGTGCCTGTACATCAATATGAAGCAGCATAAGGAATGGCTTAGCCCCAGTAAACAAGCAACACCGTGCGTGAAGCAAACTTTTTGTCCGCGTAAAACAATGTTGTGTGTATGGTGGGACTGGGAAGGGATTAACCATTACGAATTGCTCGAATGGAACCAAACATTCAATGGAGAACTCTATGTTCAACAGATGGAATGACTCAACACGACTATTAAAGAGAAAAGACGTAATTGGCAGCATGGAGTTCTTCTACTGCATGACAACACCCACCCTCATATCGCCAATATGACCAAGGAAGCCATTCAAACGCATGGCTGGGAAGTGCTGCCACAGTATGCGGAACCCATGCTCCATACTTCTGAACCTTTCCCATTGAGTGAATATGCTTCTCTATAGCAGTGTGGGAGCATTCCATTTTCCCTGCCAGTTCCCTTGTCGTTTGACGAGAATTTTCAGGCAAAAGTTGGTTTAATCGCTCTTCGTCGAACTCAACTGAGCAGCCAGAATGAGGTGCATCTTTGAGGTCAAAATTTCCATTTCTGAACTTGGCATACCAATCACGAGCAGTTCTTTCAGCTGTGGCACCCTCTCCATAGACAGCACAAATGTTGCGAGCAGCTTTTGCGGCCTTAGAACCTTGATTAAAAGCAAAAAGGAGGTGTCAAAAATGCTCGTGTTTCTTAACTTGATATTCCATTTTAATGATCTGAAAATAAACAAAAATTAACTAAAATTAACTAGGAAAAAAAAAAGCAAAATAGATTCCATAATGATTCAAAAACAGAATTCTGGAAAAAATAGATTCCAAAATTTAAAAACGCAATAAATTCCAAAATTTTAAAAAATGGTGGGAACTTAGTTGCCAACCCAATATACTGTATCAATATAATCCTACTCATAAGGTGGTGAGCTGAGCAAAATGCTTAGCAGCATTTTGTCCATCTTTATATTCTGAGTTCAAACTCTGCCAAGGTAAACTTTGCCTTTTACCTTTGCTTTGTAATCAACTTACCCACTCCCCTGAACTTGCTGGCCTTCTGCCAAAATTTGAAAATAATATAATCCTATACAATCACATTTCTAAAACATAAAGTAAGAAAATAATACTGAATGAAACGGATTTCCTTGTTCTTAGAAAATTACTTACAGAAATTTCTTCCTAATATAAACTCAAAGCTAAAATTCTGCAAATAAAAAGTAAATACTATTTATAAGTAAAATTACAGGAATGTTAAAAGCATTCTTACTTTCATAATGTATTTATGGAAAAAAATAAAAAATTAAAACATGTTTAATATTTTCATGTTATTTTATCAATTTTAAAGCTGTTGGCATTTCTTATCTGTTTGAGTTTTAAAGATGTTTAACACTGAGGAATTTAATACACATTTTAAAAATAAAAGTAAATGCTAGTATTTACTTATATATCATTTTCCTAATTATTTTTCATCTTAATTATTTTCCTTTTGTTTTTGAGATAAGCTTTTACTAGAATTGTAAATGTTAATTAGCCAAATAAGTATGACTTTGGGGTTTCTGTATAAACTTCCTTCTAATAGGTGCATTCCCTATCGATCTACAAAAGCTGTATTTCTATGTAAATACATATTTCAATGTCAAGATGCAGTGTCAAGTGGCTGCGGTGTTGGCCTCATGATCACAAGGTTATAGGTTCAAATTCTAGGCCAGGTGGCACATTGTGCCATAGAGCAAAAGCACTTAATTTCACATTGATCTAGTCTACTTGGTGAAAATTGAGTACCAGCCAAGTGTGGGTTCAGTCCCATTGTGTAACACCTCAGGAAATATCATCTACTATAGCCCTAGCAAACAAAATCCTTGTGAGTAGATTTAGTAGTTGGAATCTAAAAGAAGACCTTCATATCTA
>NC_142941.1:42648889-42663889 GCF_046866305.1 Octopus bimaculoides | reverse complement strand
AGCTAAAAGAAGCCTGTTTTATACATATGAGAAAGTGCTGAAAACAAAGTTCTTGGTTTTTAGGGTATTGCGAAAGGCCTGGTTGGAGGCCTAACCTTCTGATTTCTTTTACAGAGCTTAGAAAAACCGAAGGACCACTACAATAAGTGTAAATCTGAGAGGGGAATATGCTGAATAAAATCATAATTAACTGTTCCTCCTGTATTTTTTTTACCCAAGCCAGAAACTTTTCAGCACCCACTCATGTGTGTGCGTGTGTGTGTGTGTGTATGTGTACTTGTCCCCCACCACCACCACCACTAGACAACCGGTGTTGGTGTGTCTAAGTCGCCGTAACTTTACAGTTCGGCAAAGAGGAAGATAGAGTAAGTACCAAGCTCAAAAAACAATAAGTACTGAGGTTGATTCATTTGACTAAATATTCAAGGCAATGCCCCAGCATGGCCTTAGTCAAATGATTTAGACAATTCAAAGATAAAAGATACAAAATGGTGAGCTTGGCAGAATTGTTCGTATGCTAGACAAAATGCCCAGCAGCATTTCTTCTGGTTTTACATTCTGAGTTCAAATTCCACCAGTGGCAGCTTTTTATCCATTTGAGATCGATAAAATATGTACCCTTTGAACACTGGGACCAATGAAATCAACTCACCCCTCCCCTTGAAATTATTGGCTATTTGCCATGATAAGAAAGAATTATTTCTGTTAACATGTAGGGTTGCAGTGAGCTCAGCATTGGTTTTCCAGCTTCAGGGGTAATGATTCATATCCCAGTTTTTAAAATGATCTGCATACATGGTCACAACATGTAGTTCAGTTCTTCTTCTTCGTCGCCCTTTCAAAGCCTAGCCAGGCTCATGGGCCCGGTTTCCCGGTTTCTATGGTGCATGTGTTCCCCCCAGCTGGACGGGATGCCAGTCCATCACAGCATTACTCAAGAAACAGGAAGAAAGAGTGAGAGAAAGTTGGGGCGAAAGAGTACAACAGGGGCCGCCACAACCCCCTGCCAGAGTCTCGTGGAGCTTAGGAGTTTTCGCTCAATAAACACTCACAATGCCCAGTCTGTAAATTGAAACTGCGATCCTCCAACCACGAGTCCACTGCCCTAACCACTGGGCCATTGCACCTCCATTGTAGTTCAGTTCACTACTCTATAAGTATCCTCCCACCTCACCACCCAATTCTGTACTGATATATACCATCAACCACTCCTCCACCTTTGTCTGTTACACTCTACATCAACCTCTCTCCCCATCTCTAACCATGTGTCAATCTCCTCTCACATGTTTACGAAACTATGCACCCTTTCTTTCCTTCTGGATCTTCTGCAGGGGCGTATACTCTGGGTGTGCTAGGTGTGCGCTGCACACCCATTGAAAATGGTAAATTCATTATAAATATTAACCTTAATCATTAATTTAATCACGAATCATGATAGAAAACTTTTGCTCGAAATTTGGTGGCAGGTGACCTGAAATAACACTGCACATCTCACAGTGCATTGTATCACAATACAGTACCAGGCATATCGTAGGATAATGGGAGAACGACAAGAAATTAATGGTAAGGGTGTGTAACAGCTTTGACAGCACGGTCACACGTTTGTTTTCATGGTGAGAAGTTGTATGCTTAAATTAAATTAAAATTCCAAAGCTAAAACTAATTATTTTTACAATAATTTTTTTCTTACAATATCATCATGTAATTTTAATCTTAATTTGTTTTCAAAGCTAATAATAAAGTGGTTCATTGTACAATGAGGTTATCGAACATTTGACATCTCAAAGAAGAAGAATGGAACTTGCATATAAGTAATCTAAGTAAGTAAAATTATATGGTTTCTTATTTTTCAATGTGTGTACATAAGAAAATTATGGCTTATTTTAGAATGCTTACAATTTATAGGGTATTATTTATTCAGATTGCTTTAGTGCCATATATCTTCATCCCAAATGAATTAAGTTTACATTATTTGCATTTTGGATACTGCATTTTGAATAGAAATACATGGTCAGAATGCCTAATTTGTGTAAAACTAATGTTAGTCATTGTACGGTCAGTGTGTCAGCATACCCAATGACCCAATGACGACAACAACCACTAGATGATGCCACTGATCTACTGTCTATATTCTTCCTAATATTCACCTTCTTGTACCTTGAAAGTATGCTCTGGCACCCTGTCCTTCCAGCTTTTCTCCCCTCAATTTCCCATAATGCAGGGCAAGTATGGATCTTCTCAATAGCAAAACCGCTTTGCTTGTCCTGCTATCATACTTCAGCCATCATCAACACGTGGCATAAAGCCATTTCCCATTTTCTGAAGGACAATCCTTTGGGTTTTTTTTTTTTGCTTTGTTTTGCAAGTTACTTAGTGACCTGCCTGGTGTCAGTGTCATGAAAAAAAAACACCAAGGAAACACTGTAAACTGGCTGGTGTTAAGGAAGGCTTCCAACCACAGAAACCATGTTAAAGCTAACAGTGGGACCTGAGCAGCTCTGCAGTCAAAACTTCCAGCCCATACCAGCATGAAAAACAGGGGTTAAGTGATGATGATGATGATGATGATGATGATGACGACGATGACGACGATGATGACAACAATGATGATAATGATGACGATGAAAGCGAAAACGATGATGATGACAACAACGAGGATTATGAGGGAAACTTTTCATTGGTTGCAGGCTAGCAATGGGTAAATCATTGATCTACTGCATTTCTGATAGTAAGAAATACAAAGGAATGTTTGCAACATAATACAGAACAAAAATATTGGATTTCCAATCTTTTGCTAATATACAACAACATTAATTCTTTGATTGGCCTGGGACTACAGTCAAAAAACACTCACCAAAGATGCTG
Source organism: Octopus bimaculoides (assembly GCF_046866305.1). NCBI lineage: Eukaryota > Metazoa > Mollusca > Cephalopoda > Octopoda > Octopodidae > Octopus > Octopus bimaculoides. Next base: position 42,661,024 of record NC_142941.1, on the reverse strand, counting down.
CACAGTGTGATCGAATCCAAAACGTCAAGGTTGGGAAGCAAGTTTCTTAATCACACAACCATATCTACATCTATCTGTAAAAATCAATTCCTCAATAATATATATTTGTCTAACTCATGCAGGCATAGAAAATTTATGTAAAATGACCGAATGAATGAATGTGGGAACGTCTTTTTTTATTATAGCACAATCAGGGGTGACTGAAGATACCCAACAACAATAACAATAGCCACAACAACTCCAGCTATACTATGTGAAAATTATGTTCTCAATAGCTTATGGGACACACCTTTTTTATTATAAGGAAGATTGCTTTCTATTAATATATGGAATCATAACAAAGAATATTAGAGATGAAATTACACGAAACTACCCACACAGAACATCAGTGAGACATCATTGTAAATGCATTGTTTGAAGTATTTAATGAAGTCGATCTGAAAACAAACACAGCAAAAATCTGAAACATAGCATTTGAAATCAGAATTAAGAATTCTATAGATTTTTATGCAGACAGAAAGAAGAAGAAAAAATGCTGTTTGTCTGAAAATCTTCAAACTATTCAAATATCTTGGGTACTGGCTGAATGTTGACAATATTGAAGCAGATAATAAAACAATCCTATAACAGAATTAAACCATGACAGATGCGTAATTACTGAATAGAAAAGAAAAAAAATCTTAACTAATTAGAACTTTGGGTTAACAACCGCCTTTGTTTTTTTTTTTTTGGTTTTTCTATTCTTTGTTTCTTTTTGTTTTCTCTTTTCTTTTTTTTTTCCTCTTAAATGGACTAATTCTAAAGTAGAAGGAAAGAACAATAAAATTCTTGGTGCCAAGCAACTCTAAGACTTCCAAAGCCTAACGCTAATTACGATGTCCATAAAATTGCAACAAAACACATCGGAAATAATCTAATGTCAAGAGGAGATATGGATAGCCGCAGTAAAATTGCACGGTAATACAAAAATAGAGCTGATATCATTGATTATTAGTTATACACCATAACCCTTGATAAATGATAATTCCTTCCCTCTCACAAAATTACATTCTCATATATATATATATATATATATATATATATATATATATATATATATATATATATACATATATATATATACATCATCATCATCATCATCATCGTTTAACGTCCGCTTTCCATGCTAGCATGGGTTGGACGATTTGACTGAGGACTGGTGAAACCGGATGGCAACACCAGGCTCCAGTCTGATTTGGCAGAGTTTCTACAGCTGGATGCCCTTCCTAACGCCAACCACTCAGAGAGTGTAGTGGGTGCTTTTACGTGTCACCCGCACGAAAACGGCCACGCTCGAAATGGTGTCTTTTATGTGCCACCCGCACAAGCCAGTCCAGGGGCACTGGCAACGATCTCGCTCGAAAATCCTACAGGAGCCAGTCAGGCGGTACTGGCAACGGCCACGCTCAAAATGGTGCATCTCATGTGCCACCCGCACAAGAACCAGTCCAGGGGCACTGGCAACGATCTTACTTGGCTTGCCGGGTCTTCTCACGCACAGCCCATTTCCAAAGGTCTCGGTCCGTAGTCATCGCCTCGGTGAGGCCCAATGTACGAAGGTCTTGCCTCACCACCTCAGCCCAGGTCTTCCTGGGCCTACCTCTTCCACGGGTTCCCTCAACTGTTAGGGTGTGGCACTTTTTCACGCAGCTATCCTCCTCCATTCTCACCACATGTCCATACCAGCGCAATCGTCTCTCTTGCACGCCACAACTGATGCTTCTAATGTTCAGCTTTTCTCTCAAGATACTTACACTCTGACGGGTATTCACATTGACATTACACATCCAACGGAGCATACTGGCTTCATTCCTTGCGAGCTTACGTATGTCCTCAGCAGTTACAGCCCATGTTTCACTGCCATGTAGCATGGTTGTTCGTACGCATGCGTCATACAGTCTGCCTTTTACTCTGAGTGAGAGTCCCTTTGTCGCCAGCAGGGGTAAGAGCTCTCTAAACTTTGCCCAGGCTATTCTTATTCTAGCAGCTACACTTTCAGCGCACCCACCCCCACTACTAACTTGGTCGCCCAGATAGCGGAAGCTATCGACTACCTCTAGTTTTTCACCCTGGAATGAGATAGAAGTTGTTTCCTGTTTGTTTGCAGTCTTTATTGCACCTGAACATCTGCCACAAACAAAAACTAACTTGCTAGTTAACCTGCCTTTGATGTTGCTGCACCTCTTATGTGTCCATAGCTTGCACCGGGTACATCTTATAGAGTTACTACCTACTCCTTTTCTACATACTGAGCAGGGCCATCTACCTGAAGGGGTTTGTGTTTTATCTACCTTCCTACTTATTAGGATTTTGGTTTTAGCTAGGTTGACTCTAAGCTATACATACATACATACATACATACATATATACATATATATATATATATATATATATATATATATTTACACATATGTATATGCATATATATTCATGTATATATGTATAAATATATACATGTATATGTACATGCATGTATTATATGTATGTATATATGTATGTGTGTGCATGTGCATGTGTGTTAGTGTGTGTGCATATATATTTATATACACACACATACATACATACATACATACATACATGCATCCACCACCACATGCACACACACACACACACACACACACACACACGCACTCACACACACACACACACACATCATTTTATGCTTAGAAGCCTTGTGTGGTACCAAAGATTTTGACTCATTTCAAACAGAAGAAACTACTAGTCTGGTGAAAGCAAAGGTCACTAGTGGTCAAAGTATGCTATCTAAGCAGACAATAAATTAGTTAGGGATGGCAGCTGACCAGACAGGGAGATAGGAAGGGACAAGGAATGAAGGAGAGTAGGGGGATAAGAGTAGCAGAGGAATAAAGTATGTTGAAATAGGGAGAAAATGGTACAAAGAGCAAACAGAGAAGGTAATAGTTCTAACATAACTAAATTAAAGAGCTTTATCCACAATTAGAGAAAAAATCATAAAGTCTTTACATAACGAACAAATGTAAAATAAAATTTGTGCTCAGAAGATTATATCAGAGAACCTATTGAATAATGAGGTATTATGATGGTGAAGAATGTGATTCCCTCCAACATAACTTACAAACATGATGGCTAGTGCTGTATGGGGAAGTCCTACAAACTATGGACCAGGATGCAGCATAGGGAATAATATCCTGGGACTTGAGCTGGTGTTTATATGTAGCAAGGGAGTTAGAGATTTTAGAGGCTCTGTTTGAGAAGGAATTCAAGTGAGCCTGGTAGCAATGCTTAAAAATCAATGGTGTCACCAATGTAAACCCTAGCCTGGTGAGAATGTGGGATTATTACTTGGTATTTATGTATGACATTATAATGTACACAAAGTCCATCTAATGGACATAGTTGGGAGACTTGACAATTACAGGTTTTCTCACTAGCAGTGGTGGTTCATCACCTTCACAGCCTTGGCAAAAGCACCTAGAGCTGCTGAATTGTGCCTCATGAATTGACTCCAGCCAGCTAAAGCACAGAGGTGACTGGATGTTTCCAAGGAAATCTTGCAAAGCCTATATGATCTGCATTTTCTCAAGAGGATAATAATGTGCAATGAAAAGTGAATATTTTTCTGCAATCCTAAAGTTCATATCCAGTGGTTGAGCAAGGGCCAGATTCTGGAACCTGTTGCCCAAACACGGGTATTTTGAACACAACGTGATGCACTGCATCTGATGGAATAATGAGCGAGTAATTCATTATGTGTCCATTACAGATGATTGAACCATCGATGCCAACTTGTACTCCAAACAGCTGGAGCAGATATATGTGATTGTGCAGCAAAAATACCTGGCATTGGTTAACTGAAAGCAAGCCCTTCTGCAGTAAGAGAATGCAAGACCTCATACTGTCCGTACAAACTAGAATAAACTCCTGGAATTAGCAGAAATTATACTGATGCCACACCCAGCACGTAGTCCAAACCTAGTTTCCTCACATTGATACTTGTTCTGGTTCATGACGCATTTCCTGCCCTTGTGACACAGCATCAGCAAAAAAGAGATTAAAACTTCAGTGAAGGAATTCTTCACCTTGAAGAACAAGAACTGGTACCAGCGTTGGATCAAAGAACTGACAGAAAAGTGGTTTCAGACAGTGCAACACGATTGCTTCTACTTTGAATGCTAGACTGCTTTTGTTGTCACTTGACGAATATAGCAAATAAGTCACCAAAATATTGCAAAACCTTTGACTTGTCTTTGAATTTATATATGGTTACATATGATAAATTGTTTGCAGTAAGAATATAAAAGTTACCCAACACTATTTTTGATAAATTAACTGCACTTTTTGTGAGATAGTAAATGTAACAAATAAATCAATGTATTAAAGTGATAATAATAATGATAATAATATTCATTCATGACATAATCACAAGGCCTCAGGTTTTATTGGAGTTGAGGATAAGCATAGTCAATGTGATGTACCTATGGTTGTGTGGATAAGCAGCTTGCTTTGCAACCTCATGGTCATGGGTTCAGTTCTACTGCAGGGTACCTTGGGTAAGAGTCTTTTACTATAGCCCTGGGCCAACCAATAAAAGTAAATAAAGCTATAAAAATATTTAACCCCTATTACATATAGTTATATTTGTTTCAAGCTACACCAGTCTGAAAGGCTTTATTCCACATTTTCTCAAAGTTTATAAAATCTTATGATATCAACAACAATATATAAGTGTGTGTGTGTGTGTGTGTGCCTGCCTGCCTGCCTTTGTGTTTATATTTGTCCTTCTGCTCCCCAGCACTTGCAAACCTCTGTCAGTTTGTCCACATCTCTGTAACCTAGCACTTTGGTAAAAATTTAAAAAAAAAGAAGACCAATATAATAAGTACCAGATCTAGAAATAATTACTGGGATCGATTCAATTTGAGTGGTTAAACACATCAAATGCAATGCTCCGGCATGGCCACAGTCTTATCACTGAAACAAGTGAAAAACAAAAATTTAAGTGGTTGGCGTTAGGAAGGGCATCCAGCTGTAGAAACTCTGCCAAATTTAGATTGGAGCCTGGTGCTGCCATCCGGTTTCACCAGTCCTCAGTCAAATCGTCCAACCCATGCTAGCATGGAAAGCGGACGTTAAACGATGATGATGATGATGATGATGATGATTACATGATTGGTATTTTCTTTTAAAGGATAAAAGCAAAGTTGACCTCAGAAATATTTTGAGCTCAGAATACATAAGTGACATAAATAAATGGTATAAACTATTTTGTCCTCCTCTTTATACTAATCCTGTCAATCCTTCTTTTCTAGCCCAAAGGGTTAATAATAATATTAATAAAAGGACAAGAAAAAAATGTAATAGTAGCTACTGTAGTTTTATTTTTGAACTATCAACAATAATACCCTTTTTCTTTCCAATTCCAAAGAGCAATATGTGTTACTCTTTTCAAGTGGTAGCAGTAAATGTTTTGCAGCATTCCAATCCATTGCATTTCATGTCATATGAAAAGAATTATTGAATTATAGAACTACCTAATTATCTATGCTATATTCATTATATATAAAGACATCAGTGAGTTTTTTATATTTTACACAATTGAAGCTAATGTGTTTGTATATGCTTAGAGGTAAAATAACATTTATTATTAAAAGAAAAAAATTATATGTATATATGTGTATATACGTATATATATATATATATATATATATATATATATATATATATATATATATATATATATATGTACATGTGTGTATATACATAGATATATATATATGCACACATGCACACACATTCATAAATTCATTTACAATTAAAAACAGATGTTAACTGATAAATATATATTACATAAATGAAAATTATTTAGTAGCTTATGCATTGTGAATATTACATACAGAGACCCATTTGATAAATCTATAAATGCATATATATATATATATATATATATATATATATATATATATATATATATATATATATATATATATATATATATGTATGTATGTATGTATGTGTGTATGTGTATATATATATATATATATATATATATACATACAGAAATAATAACAAGAACAAGAACAATGATGATGATGGTAGTGGTGGTGATGGTGGTTGTGGTGGGGATAGTGGTAGTGGTGATAGTGGCGTTGGTGGTGGTTTTGGTGGTGGTAGAGGTGGTAGTGATAGTAGTAGTAATAATTTCCTAGAAAATTAGTGTATGCTTGAAGATCAAAAGTAATTATCAAAAGAACATACTAGCACTGCTTAATTAATATTACCAGTCAAGTACTGGGGTTGATTTAATTGCGTATACTCTCCCTATCATACAAAAATATTGAAGTCTTGTGCTTATGTCAGAAATCAATACTAAATTATTCTGAATATTTTATTACATTCAGCTTATTCTTATTGAATGGGAAGACAGAAAAAACACTTGGTATTCAGAAGAAATAATAGTTCTCTGAATTTCTTTCCTCATTCCCTATTCTCAACCGAGCTACTGTTTTTTTGTTACAGCCATCCTGCCACCTTCGGTACTAATTACTTCATCTAAAAAGCAAAACACATTTAGTACCTTCAACAAGTTCATAGTCTTTAGATTCGTGATTAATCTACTACTACTTGCAGGCTAAAAATAATGTATTTGATAAACCTAGCTTCTGCTTCTTTCTTTAATGTACTAAAGATTCTTATGAGTCTTTGTTGATTCAAGGATTTACAGACTAACCTATTGAAAACAATACTTTTATTTATATTATTTACATTATTTACATTTGACGGATATTTGTCCTCATCTTGTTTGTTGTTAACACAACATTTCAGCTGATATACCCTCCAGCCTTCTTGGGGAAATTTCGAAACTGGGTTCTCATTCCTAAGGTATTTTTTGATGTTATTATTATTATTATTATTATTTAGGTCACTGCCTGGAATCGAACTCTTAACCACTAAGCCATATGGTGTAGTGGTTAAGAGTGCAGGCATATAGCATAGTGGTTAAGAGTGTGGGCTACTAACCCCAAGATTCCAAGTTGGATTCCAGGCAGTGACCTGAATAATAATTCTTTTTATTATTTAATTTTTTTTATTCTTTTACTTGTTTCAGTCATTTGACTGCGACCATGCTGGAGCACCACCTTAAAGGATTTTTTTTTTAGTCAAAGAAATCGACCCCAGGATTTATTCTTAGTAAGCCGAGGAATTATTCTATTGGTCTCTTTTACCGAACCGCTAAGTTACACAGACATAGACACAAAGATATGCACACATGAATATATACAGATAGGTATATATATATATACATATATATATATATATATATATATATATATATATATATATATATATATATATATATATATATATATATATATATATATATATATATATATATATATATCAATTAGAAAATGGAGGATAATATGCTGAACCCTCCATTTTCTAATTGATATACAAATTTGGGGTAACCCCCCCCCCCTTTACCCGCTCCCATTTATTGCACTTGGTATAACACTAGTGTAGCAATAATTGGGTACCCTCCCAGCAGTATATTGGACAGATACTATCCCTTAATGGGTTGAACCCTCAACCCCTAACTCTCTCGCATTATATATATATATATATATATATATATATATATATACATACACACATATATATATGCACGATGGGTTCTCTTTCAGTTTCCGTCTACTAAATCCACTCTTAAGATTTTGGTTCGCCTGAGGCTACAGTAGAAGACACTTGCCCAAGGTGCCATGCAGTAGGACTGAACCAGGAACCAGGTGACTAGAAAGCAATCTCCTTACTACACAGCCATGCCTGCACCTATTTTTTACATTATTATCTGAACCTAGAAATGAAAGTAATAATGACACAAATTTTTCCCCTGCCCACATGACCTTGTCGGAAGAGTTAGAGCATCAACTGGGCCCTTTAACAGGGCCTTCAAAACTGATGAGATGAAAAGATGAAATTATTCCAAAAGTAGAGACCTAACTGTGAAGCAGAGTGTACTCCACTAAAGGTATTTAAATGGAACAGATTTGATCTATAACTCAAACCAAAAAACAAGAACGGTATTGCACATAATTCTTCAACATAATTTCCATCTGTTTTTCAAATAATTTCTATCAACTAAATTTCACTCACAAGGCTTTGATTCTTTTCTCTCTTACCATTTTTTTTCTTAACCCCTGGAACTCATATGATCATTTGCCTAGTTTCCATGGTATATAACTGGCCAAAATCACAAAATACCTCCTGAACAAGATCCAGTTTATTTCAGGATTCAAGACCATTAATTTTGAGAATAACCACTTTTTCTCCTCCCAGCACCTTGGATTTGAAACTGCAGCTTGGTACTGATATTTCTTAGACATAGTATGATTATTTCTATGTACTTTTGTCTATTGGTGAGGATCACAACTATACATCATAATTATATTATCATTTTATTAAGTGGCTGAAACTATTTAAGCACTAAACTCTTAATCTAGACCAGGAGTTCTCAACCATTTTTTATCTATGGACCCTTTTGATTACTATTTTATCCCAGTGGATCCCATAGCCATTCGATGTTTAAAAACTTGTTTTATAGAATATCATTTATTAATGTTTTCATACATTTATTTGTGGCTTTGAATTATGTAAAATGTTACAGAAAGAAACCTGGCTGTTTCTTGTGGTATTACCAATAGATACATCTAAAGTCAAATTTTTTCAGGGACTCATAAAATACTTTTGTAGATCCCCAATTTACTAATTCGTTGTGTAGACCCCCCAAAATCTTACATGAACCCTGGTTGAAAACCACTGATCTAGACAATGATTTTTCTTAATCTAGACAATGATTTTTCTTAATCCTTAATGGTATTATATTTTATAAAGAAAATTTAACTTGCAATTAAAAAGTAATAAGCAAATTATTTAATACCATTCAAGAAATGGATTTTCATATATGGTTTTGATTCATAATTAGATATTTCTTTCATCCTTGTTTCAGTGAAAAACCAAATTAGTGGCATTTAACTGTTAACAAAAAAACTGGAATGTTTATTTCTTCACTGGAGTACAGCACCAGAATGAATGGATTATATTGATGTTAAAAATCAATATTATCCGAAGAGTTTAACAAATCCATTAATCACTTCCAAAAATTTGAATATATAAACTATGTACTTGTCAATTGCTGAAAAAGTCATCGGTTCAGATTCTGGTGTTCATCCACTGAAGTAAAAGTTTTAAATTTCAGACACTTTGGTTATGAGTAAGAAATTATAAAACAAAAGCACAAACAAAAATAAAACAAAGGAAAGAAAAAGAAAAGCATTTAAGTATGTAATGTTATTTCATACATCTAACAAAGAAAATAAAAGTGATAATTATTCTGTTAAAATATATTTCTGACTGAAGGTTGTGTATAAAATTAGAAATCATTAAATTTTAATGCAGCAAAAGAAAATTAATTGAAAAATGTGGAGGGAGGGTATAATTCAAATAAATATATTCAAACCTTAAGAACTTATGCATGTGAGTTGGTTTCGTATTTTCGATGGAGACTATCTCTCTTCAACATCCTCTCTTGTATCATATTCATATTCATCTCTCTCTCCCCATATATATATATATATATATATATATATATATATATATATATATATATATATATATATATATATATATATATATATATATATATATATATATATATATATATATGTACATTATATCAATCTATATCTGTCTGTCACATGTGACTGCAATTCATATACATATACATTTATGTGTGTGAGTGTGTGTGCGTGTGTATAAATGTATAAATATATAAATATATATATATATATATATATATTTATAAATATATATATTTGTATATATATATATGTGTGTGTGTGTGTGTGTGTGTGTGTGTATATGTATGTGTGTGTGTGTGTGTGTGTGTGTGTGTGACTCTTCGAAACGCCGGTGTTAAAACGGGGGTAGCTGATGAAGGAAAATGTTCCCTATGTGGCTTGTGTGTTTTCTGTACTCTGGTTATTATTATTTTCTTGTCTACGTTTTGTTTGCAATGTCCTGTACCCAAATATGCACCTATATATACAGGTAGACGTAGGTATGCACATACCTGTACGTATATATGCATATACTCATTTATTATTTGTTTTATATATATATATATATATATATATATATATATATATATATATAAACATACATAAATGCATATTTTCGTATGCACACGCACACACACACACACACATACATACACAGACATACACACACACATATGTACACACACATACATACTTATATTTAATATAATCACTAAGCATAATTGCTTTCATAGACATCATCAGAAAAGATGAAACATTTGGCAGAGATTTGTGAAGAGGAGGTAAATTCAAAAATTGAATTTATGAAAAAAGAAAAATGCTTTTTGTAGAATAGTAATCTCTCATGTTTAAAGCTTATGAATCAGAGAAAATTTTTTGAAAAATTCAAACTAAAATTTGAATTATCAATTGTAGAAAAGAAACAAAACATATAAAAATGTAAATTTAAAAAGAAATCTTTTTGTTCTTTCTTTTATTTTTGTGGAATTTTAATCTCCTATGTTGAAAACTTGATCTGTGAGAAGTAGCATCCAAATAACTACATAATATATGTAAATATATACATACGTAGATACATACATATATACATACATACATATATACCTGTCAAAATATCTAAAACTTTCCAAAAGTTTAACATTTACGAGGTGGTATCAAAAGGTTCCAGGACTAATTATGTTTAATAAAAATTAACTTATTTGCCTAAGTTTTCACATCATCTCCTTCGAAATAGTTACCTCATGGAGCAATACACCCATCCCAGTGTTCCTGTTACTTTTGGAATCCAGCCTAGAACTTGTTTTCTGTAATCGAGTCGGGGTCTTTCTGTGATTTTCTCTGGGTCTTGACAACAGTGTTAAAATAGTGACCTTTGAGCTGCATTTTCATCTTAGGGAATAAATGGAAGTCCACAGGTGTTAAATCTAGTGAATAGGGCAGGTGTGGAAGTGATACTATGTTTTTGGTGAGAAACTCTCAAGTGAGATGAGCTTGGTACAGATTCCAGTTCTTTGAGCTCTACAGATTCAGTCGTTTTCACTGAATGTCCCCACCCAGACACTTCAAAACGTTGCAGTAGAACTCTTGATTGATAGTCTGATCCTGGGGGATGAATTCTCAATGCCCAATACTACATTTCTAGGGTTGACGCTCATGGCCGGTCTTCCAGATCTCGCAATGTCTTTCAGATCTCGCAATGTCTTCCAGATCTCGCAATGTCTTCCAGATCTTACAATGTCTTCCAGATCTCGCAATGTCTTCCAGATCTCGCAATGTCTTCCAGATTTTGCAATGTCTTCCAGATCTCTCAATGTCTTCCAGATCTCTCAATGTCTTCCAGATCTTGCAATGTCTTCCAGATCTCTCAATGTCTTCCAGATTTCACAATGTCTTCCAGATCTCTCAATGTCTTCCAGATCTCTCAATGTCTTCCAGATTTCGCAATGTCTTCCAGATCTCTCAATGTCTTCCAGATCTCTCAATGTCTTCCAGATCTCGCAATGTCTTCCAGATCTCGCAATGTCTTCCAGATCTCGCAATGTCTTCCAGATCTCTCAATGTCTTCCAGATCTTGCAATGTCTTCCAGATCTCTCAATGTCTTCCAGATTTCGCAATGTCTTCCAGATCTTTCAATGTCTTCCAAATCTCTCAATGTCTTCCAGATCTCGCAATGTCTTCCAGATCTCTCAATGTCTTCCAGATCTCGCAATGTCTTCCAGATTTCGCAATGTCTTCCAGATCTCTCAATGTCTTCCAGATCTCTCAATGTCTTCCAGATTTCGCAATGTCTTCCAGATCTCTCAATGTCTTCCTGATCTCTCAATGTCTTCCAGATCTCGCAATGTCCTCCAGAACTCGCAATGTCTTCCAGATCTTGCAATGTCTTCCAGATCTCTCAATGTCTTCCAGATCTCTCAATATCTTCCAGATCTCTCAATGTCTTCCAGGAGTGTTATCCTGCTTTTGAAGTGCCTCTACCACCCAAAACGTTGTGTATGA
>NC_142941.1:42636389-42643889 GCF_046866305.1 Octopus bimaculoides | reverse complement strand
ATGATGGTGGCGGTGGTTGTGGTGGTGATGATGATGGAGGTGTCGAGGGTAGTTGAGGTTGGCACCTGATTTGGCATGTTGGTCAACATGATGATGATGATGATGATGATGATGATGATGATGATGATGATGATGATGATGATAATTGTGGTACAGGTGACGGTTGTAGAAGACGTTGGTTTTGATGATGGGTGCCTATGTTCTTGGTGTTGTTGTTGTTGTTGTTGTTGTTGTGGTGGTGGTGGTGGTGGTTATGGCACTGGCAGCAGTGGCACTAACAGTGGAGCTAGTGGCGGCAGGCGGTGACAGTAATGGTAGTAGTGAATGTGATGATTAAGTTGGTGGTTGTGGTGATGATGATGATGTTGGAGGTTCCACCCTGGCGAGGGCAGCAGTGGTGGTGGTGGTGGTGGTGGTGGTAATGGCAGTGACATTATTTTTTGGGTAGTGTTGATCACTGATGGAAGAGAAGAGTAGAACAGCAACAACAACCACAACATCAGTAATAACTGCAAATAGCAACACCAGGGTGTCTCAATGTGGTCAGTGAAAAGCTAGAAATACTTGCCAAATCTCCCTTAAATCAACAACCAATTATTACAAAATTATGAACACCCATAATATTTTAAATAAAGATGGGATGGTCTTAGCTAGAATGTTTTTGATCAAAGGTATGTGTGTTGAATCTACACTTAGATGGGGGTTCAATAGCAACAAGAATAATAACAGCCATTAGGGAAGAAGTGAGCAAGAGAGAACTATGGAAGAGAGAGAGAGAGAGAGAGAAAAGAGAGACACACACACTCAGACACATATGTGTGTGTGTATATATATATATATATAATATATATATATATATATATATATATATATATTTATATATATGTATATATTTATATATATATATATATATGTATATATTTATATATATATATACACACACATACATATATGTTTGAGTGGGTGTGTGCACGTGCGTGTGTAAAGTGAAAGTGAAAGAAGAAAGATAGTGAGGCATGTTTTTATCTGTCTATCTATCTATCTATTTATCTAACTATCTATCTATCTATCTATCTATCTATCTATCTATCTATCTATCTATCTATCTATCTATCTATCTATATATATATATATATATATATATATATATTCATAAATAAATATATATATTTATATATACATACACACACACACACACACACACACGTATATATATATATATATATATATATATATATATATCTCAAAGAGCATGAAAAAGTCATTACAAGAAGTTGAAGCTCCAACTTCTAAGAACAAACACTAACAATTACAGCTACCAGAGAGAGAGAGAGAGGGGGGGGTGGGGGAGAAGTTAGATAGATAGATAGCAGAGAAAAAGAGAATGAGGGAGAGAGAAAGAGAGAATAAGAGAGACAGACAGACAGACAGGCAGAAAAAGCGAGAGGGAGGGCAAAAGAAAGTATGAAACACAGTAACAGAGTAATAGAGAGGGCAGGAAAAGAGAAGATATATAAATAGAAATAAACAGAAATGTGTGATTGTGGTGGTGGTCGTGGTAGTGGCGGTGGTGCCAGTGGCGCCATATATGTGTTTGCCTAAGTGTGTGTTTATGTGCATATGTGTATATGCTTGTATATGTGTGCTATTATGAACGTATGCGTATAAGTGTGAGTGTATGTGTGCTTGTGTAAGGAAGAGTCACTACAACAAGAAACTGAAAGAGAAGAGCAGCAGCGGCAGCAGTGGCAGCAGCAGCAGCACCAGCAGCACCAGCAGCACCAGTAGCAAGAGAGAAGAAGAGAAATTTCCAAGCTATGGTGTTCCATGGACCTACAAAATCAATAAGCATCTATTCTATAATCAGGAAACATTTGCATATACTTATATTCACAGCTGGCATGTTATTTTGTAAGTAAATGACATTTTTCTTTAGCTTTAATAAGCTAGATGTGAACAGAAAAAAAAAATCAATATAAGCAGGAAATATACTTTTTTTTAATATTTTTATTCATTTATTTATGTTTTTTTGTGTGTTATTTCTTCATATTTTCTGTTTCTGTTTCTGTTCTCTATTCTTTGTATTTGTTTTGCCTTATATTTCTTTGTATGTTTATATATTTGTATATGCATATATATATATATATATATATATATATATATATATATATATATATATATATATATATGTATATATATATATATATATATATATATATATATATATATATATATATATATATATATGGTTAGTTTTGTTTATTGCTTTTTTGTTTTTGTTTATTTGTTTTTTTTTCTCTTGTTTTTTTTTTTGTTTTGTTTTGTTTTTTTTTTGCTTTTTTTTTTTGCTTTTTCTCCTTCTTTTGCCATCACAGAAGTTATTTGCTTGTTTGCTTGCCGATATGTTTTCCATAACATATGACACTTTAATGTGCTGTTTTTGTCGAGCTTTTAGACTTGTTTCTCTCTCCCCCCCTCCTCTCACTATCTCTCTCCATCTCTCTCCTCCCCCTCTCTTTCACTTTGTATACTTACATACATACACACACACACACAACCCCACCATTTACTGACTATATATATATATATATATATATATATATATATATATATATATATATATATATATATATATATATATATACCCACACACACATATATACATATACACACATATATATAAATAAATATATAGCTATATATTCATATACATATATAAATATATATATATTGTATGTTCATAGTCTACAGTGTTGAGTGTTTGTAGTGTGTATGTGTGTATGCTAGTGTGCCTGTGAGTGTGTGTGAGTGAGTCTGCAAGACACTGCCAGTTTCTTTTTAAATATTTGAATGGAAGGCACATTTTTGTTTGTATATTGTAAGATACCAAGAAACCATATTCAGGCTATCTGTCTGTCTCTGTGTCTCTTCTATGTTGAGGTCTTTTTTTTGTCTTACTTTTTGCCATTTTTTAAAAATATAATTTGATATTTGCATTTTTATTTTCTTTTTCATTTTTATGTGTTTCTTTGTGTGGGAGTGTTGCATATGTATAGGCATTTTGTTATAAATATATTTGAGAGCAACTCTGTATCATTCACTATATATATATGCTTGCATGCTTGTGGGAGAAAGAGAAAAGGAGAGGAAGGGAGAGAAAGAGAGAGAAATAGGGGAGAGAGAGAGAGAGAGAGAGAGAAATGGAAATGGTAGATAAAATAACCAAATGAAAATCTGTGTAAATAAAGAGGATATAACATAGCTGAATGAGACTGACATGATTGTTGATGGACAGCTTTTTTCTTCATTCATCTTCCAAACTAGAAAGAAAGGAAGAAAGAAAGAAAGAGTAAGACAGAGAGTAAGTGAGGAAGAGAGAGAGAGAGAGAACGAAAGGGAGAGATTTCTCACTACTTAGAAAGCTTCAGATGATGTGCTCTTTACAAATGTTTCCCCACTCTTATTTCTTTCAGACATCTTCAACAACAATATCATGCTCTTTCGAAAGAAGCACAAACAATGGATATTCAAAGACCTATGAAGGAATCTTCAAGATATATATATATATATGTATATATTTTATAACGGTAACAACAACAACAACAGCAGTAGCTGCTAGAGTAAAAGTTACAATATCAACAAGATTGCCAAGAAAACCAAACTGTACGAGGGAGAGCTTTACAGAAAGAGCAGCTAATTTTCCCTCATTATGCAATGAGTTAATTTTGGAATTGTCAAGCTATTTAACAACCACAATGACATCTATTAGAATGAGAAGTAAATCAAACCCGATGAAAAGCACCTCTATGTGATGACTGAGTATCCAGGAACTAGCAGCTAATTCTCCCTCAAAGACTGTAGGATCTTAGATGTTGTATGTTGGCACTCCATCGCTTACGACGTCGAGGGTTCCAGTTGATCCGATCAACGGAACAGCCTGCTCGTGAAATTAACGTGCAAGTGGCTGAGCACTCCACAGACACGTGTACCCTTAATGTAGTTCTCGGGGATATTCAGCGTGACACACTGTGACAAGGCTGACCCTTTGAATTACAGGTACAACAGAAACAGAAAGAAAGAGTGAGAGAAAGTTGTAGTGAAAGAGTACAGCAGGGTTCACCACCATCCCCTACCGGAGCCTCGTGGAGCTTTAGGTGTTTTCGCTCAATAAACACTCACAACGCCCGGTCTGGGAATCGAAACCGCAATCCTATGACCACGAGTCCGCTGCCCTAACCACTGGACCATTGCGCCTCCACCATCTTAGATATACAACAACAATAACAACAGTAACTACAGCAAGAACTATAACCACATCAATTAGAATAACAAGCAAAAGAAATCCAGTCTGAAGCTACTCTGTGTGATCACTTACTACCTAGAAACAGCAGCCATTTCTCCCTCAACACTCACAACTGTGTAGGAATTGTCAAGCTAAGTAACAGCAGGGTCAACATTAACATCATCAAGAATGAGGTGGCCTCTAGATCAGTTGGTGCTCAAACGGGGTCTCTATTGGGGTCTGTATAAGATTTTACTGATGAAATTTATCTGCAATAAATTTGTTATATTTCTACAATTCACAAAATATTCTAACAATTTTTTGTTATACAATTCCGAATAATATTTAATTATAAAAATATAATGGGACTTCTTAAAGCATTGAATGGCTACAAGGGTCCAGTTCAGTAAAATAGGAATCAAAAGGGTCCATAGGCAAAATCGATTGAAACCCACTGATGGTCAATCACCTTGTTAGAAATAGTATTCAAATCACCCTCAAATTAATTGAGCTTTGCTTTCATGAAAAAAGGACACTTTTGAACGTTTATTTGTAGATTTTAAGATTAGATGAATCAGTCTGATCACTACTAAACACTTAATGATAAGATGTAGCATAGCTGGGGAGAAGGGTTGAGCTGGACAGTCCACTTTGAGACAGGACTTTTATGCAGTGGCACTTTTGAATGTGCTGTCTAAGCCTGTATGGGTCAAGGAAGGGAGAGGAAATCTACTACTACTACTACTACTACTACTACTACTACTACTGCTGCTGCTGCTACCACCACCACCACTAGAACTACAGCTACTATTACTACTATGATCACTACAACTATCACTACTACTGTTACTACTACTACTACTACTACTACTACTACGACTACAACTACTACTACTACCACCACCACCACCACCACTAGAACTAAAACCACTACTACTACTACTACGACCACCACCAGCACTATCACTATTACTACTACTACTACTACCACCACCAGCACTATCACTACTACTACTACTACTACTACTACTACTACTACTACTACTACTACTACTGCTGCTGCTGCTGCTGCTGCTACTGATGCTGACGCTACCGCCACCACTAGAACTACCGCCACTACTACTACTACGATCACTACAACTATCACTGCTACTACTACTACTACTACTACTACTACTGCTGCTGCTGCTGCTGCTGCTGCTGTTGCTGCTGTTGCTGCTGCTGTTGCTGCTGTTGCTGCTGCTGCTACTATTTACTACTTCAACAAACACACAGAAATGACAAGAACAGCAACTATACAAAGCATAACCATTTTGTCAGATAAGACGAAATCAATGGCAGCGATGGCCTTTTCGGTAACCTTCGTTTGGTTTTTTTGACTTGAAGAACGACAGCAGCAGAGTTGACTATTGGTATATCACTTTGCAGAATAAATGCAAATATAGAAATATTTGACCATTCTTTGTATAAACAAAAAGAAAGAAAGAAAGAAAGAAAGAAAAAGCAAAACTCATTGCAGAAAAACAGACAAAAAGAAAAAAAATTCGGAAAATTTTGAAAGCATCGACAAAGATAAAAATGTCATTTTATAAAATGGAAAGAAAGTTTGAAAATAAAACCAAAAAAAATAAAAAGGAAAAAATGGTGTAAATCAATGAAATATAGAAAGGTAAAAATCGTGAAAAATCATGAATGGTGAATTTTTTTTTTTTTTTTTTTTTTTTGAGAGACGTTGAATAAAGAGAGTGAAGGATTTTCCTTCCACCACCACCACCACCACCACCACTGCTGCTGCTGCCTTTTCCGTCATTGCTACCCCTGCGCACCACCACCACCACCACCAATGCCACCACCACCGCCGCCGCCGCCACCACCACAAATGCCAACGCCAATATTTTGATAATAGTGATTTAGAAAATAACGTTGTTATTGATGCTGCTGCTGCTGATGACGATGATGGTAATGATGACGACGATGACGATGAAGATGACGATGAGATGATGAAGAAGCTGTTGATGATGATGATGATGATGATGATGATGATGGTTATGATGATAGTGGTGGTGATGATAATGATAATGATGACGATGACAACGAAGATGATGATGACAATGGCAATGACAATGATGATGATGGTGGTTGTGGTGATGATGATAACGATGGCAACAACGATGATGATGATGATGATGACAATGACAATGATAATGATGATGATGATGGTGGTGGTGGTGGTGGTGATGGTAGTGATAATTATGATGGTGGTGGTGATGATGATGATGATGATGATGAAAATAATGACGTCGTCAATGATGACGATGGTGATGATAATGACAATGATGATGATGGTGATGGTGGTGGTGGTGGTGATGACAATGACAATAATGATCAGAAAGACATTAAAGATAACAATGATGATGATGCTGATGATGACGATAATGATCATGATCATAGCGATGATGATGGTGGAAATGATAACAATGATGACGATGATGAAGCCTATGAGGACAATGATTGGCAACAGTTATAATCATGATCATGATCCTGATTACAATGGCGATGATGATGGTGGTGATGATGATAATAACAGTAATGAAAATGATGTCAATGACGGTCATAATGATGTCATTCATAATGAAAGTCATAATGATGACAGTCAATGACAGTCATACTGATGATGGTCATAATGATGACGATAATGATGATGATAATGATGACGGTCATAATGATGGTCATTATGATGACGGTCATCATGATAACGGTCATCATGACGGTCATAATGATGATGGCTCTAAAGAAAACAAAAAAATGGCAGTTCAGTTGATCTAGCAAATGGAATAATCTCCACTGGAATTAAAGTAGGATCTGTCTTAGTCAAAGATTAGGACAAGGACAAAGATGAAGGTGATGACAATGATGATGATGATGATGACTATGATGATGTTCACACAACTGCTGCTATTACTGCCGTTCCTTATGACAATAATGATGAAGAGAAGAATGATGATGATTTTGATGACTTGATAATAATGATGATGATGATGATGACAGTAATGATGGTGATGATGATAATGAACTTGAAGATAACAACAATGATGATGATGATAATGATGGTGATGATGATGATGATGATGAGGAGGAGGAGGAGGAGGAGGAAGAGCAGGAAGACTACAACAAAGATAATGTTGATGATGATAATGATATGATATTGAAAATGACAT
>NC_142941.1:42623889-42628889 GCF_046866305.1 Octopus bimaculoides | reverse complement strand
GTTTGGTGTAATGATGCTTAAAGAGTTAAGTGAGCTGGTTGGCAACAATCGAAATTCATGGCCATAAGTGGCAGACTAGAACATATACAATGAAGTCCTTGGTTGAATCATTTGTATTTTATGTCCAATTTTTCTTGCTAGCATTGGTTAGATGAATAAAATCTGTTAAGTCAGTGATTTGACACCTGGATGCTCTTCATAACACTCACAAGTATTAAGAACAACAGTAAAGTACAAATAGATGTTAGCTACACTGAAGACAAAGATTTAGGCATGAACAAACTAAGAGAGACTGTTTAGAAGACCTCAAACAAATTTCAAACTATACTACAAAAATTAATTGTTGGAGTATATGAAGAATAATCAACAGAAAATTGGCAGTGATGATGTAAGGCAGAATGAGATCCCATAATAACTCAGAGTATTGGAGTAAAAGCAAAAAGTGGTGGTCTGATATTAGCTGCACAGGAATAATGCCAGCCACAAATAGTTAAAATCAATATAATGAAAACAGAGACCAACACCAAGTGCTAACACTGCAAAAATTACTGCAGAACAATCACCTACGTAATCTGTGGTTGTCCAGTCTTGATCAAGTATTAAAATATATCTAGTCAGCAGCTATGTGTGCTTTGATGAAGCAAATAAGTGTTATATTCATAGACCAAACTGTATTCATCATAACTATACTTACTACAGTCATTCACCTTCTGACAAATTCACTGGAGGAAGGCACTTCACTCTCTACCCTCACAACTTCATCCCCTAAACAACCTTTTT
Organism: Octopus bimaculoides; assembly: GCF_046866305.1. Lineage (NCBI taxonomy): Eukaryota > Metazoa > Mollusca > Cephalopoda > Octopoda > Octopodidae > Octopus > Octopus bimaculoides. Next base: position 42,628,109 of record NC_142941.1, on the reverse strand, counting down.
CACCTTAGCCACCATATAGAGGAACACTGCCTGCGTAACTTTGTTAAAGAAAAGCAATGTTGTGATCTTCACAATGGACTCGGCTGATAATTGTATCACTCCTACACATGAACGTAACAGTTATTCAATATAACTCCACAAAATATTTCTATATTTAAGAGACGAGGAACTATTTACATTATTTACATTATTTACATTTGACGGATATTTGTCCTCATCTTGTTTGTTGTTAATACAACGTTTCGGCTGATAAACCCTCCAGCCTTCATCAGGTGTCTTGTTAGCAACAAACAAGATGAGGACAAATATCTGTCAAATGTAAATAATGTAAATAATATAACTCCACAAGTCAGCAATACTCAGACACTGCACATGTTGTGTCATCCTAATTACTGAGACATATAAGCTTTATTTGTTTCTTTGCTTTATTCTTAGTCTTGAAGAACAGACGGCACCTACTCCCATATATTTTGCCCTGTCCTAAACAATAGAGGAAACAGGGTTCATATAGATCATTTAAAGGTTTCTCCAACTGTACTTTTGAGGGAATTTGGGAGTGCCTTACCTCACTCTTCATGAGGTAAAATAAGTCAGCTTCTTTATTGCTTTTTTTCTGTATTAGTTGCTTGGGCAAAGATGTACTTCCTTCAGTGACATATCACTGGTGCACTTTTTTTTTCTCTCCAGTAGCTGAGCAATATCTATTACTTCTCTTCGGCTTGCAACACTGGCAAAAGAATTGTTGTTAATACTTTTGTTTATATCATGTACTTTTATGTTTTCACTTGTTAAAATTATTTTTTTTTCTTTGATAATGTATACGTGTCTGTTTTCTTCTTTTCTGATTGCACACTGTGATGTTATGTTCACTGTTGCTTTTCTTTAACAAAGGACTTAAGAAAAAGAAGCCATATTGAAATGAATACAAACAGAAAATAAAAATAAAAACACAATATGTCTAAAAACAGACCTTTCTGTCTCTGCCAGGTATTGGGGTAAACATTCACATGTTTGAAAGTTTCTCTGTTTGAGAATAATCCATAAGAAAAACAAAAACTTTTGTTTCTGTTAACTTGGCAAAAATCCAATCCTCTCGGAGCTGTTTGATAACACATTCATTCACACACATGCATCCACATAGTAAGAAAAACAACAACAGCAACAACAACGACAACGACGACGACGATGATGATGATGGTGATATTGATGATGATGATGATGTCTGGGAATCATACAGAAGATGACTTCGTTTTGTATTTTCCCTTTGTATTATGCTTTTGTTGGTTCCTTCTTTTGATCATCTTAAAATACCATATTTCTATATTTAGTATATGATGCAGTTTAAGTAATCCTTCACTAGGCAAGGATGGAACTAAGAGACTTGCACATTTTTTTTTTTTAATGCAGCAATTCACCATTCTTAGCTCTTATCCATTTGACTACATTAAAGAACTTGTAAATCCATGCTAAAAAATGTGCATCTAATCCAAGCCAACATGCATGTATGTATATGTGTATATATATATATATATGTGTGTGTGTATATATATATATATGTATATATACATGTGTGTGTGTGTGTATATATATATATATGTATATATACATGTGTGTGTGTGTGTGTGTGTGTGTGTACACATGTATGTATTTGCCAAGAGGTATGATCACATATATTTCTTTTAGATTTATGTACCAGAAGTTGATGCTTCTGTTTATTTATTCATTCACTATAAAAATTTTATGTCACAGCCCAAAAACTATTTGCAATTCATATGAATATTTGTTGAGAACAACTATAAAAATTAACTACCTAGCACTAATTGTGATGTACCCTGTGAAACACATATGTTCTGTTACCAAGTATGTATGCTCTCATGAAGTTAATTGCAGGTTAAGCACTTTGATGTTGTTTTTCCTCAAAAGATACTTTCCTCTGGCTGGAAATAAATGTATCTATTTTTTTTCATTCTGTGAAGTTATATATGACTTAACTATATTGGATTATACTGTTTACAAAAGGTTCTTCCTTTTATTTTTTTTTTTTTTTACACTGTCTGATAAGAGGTACAATTCTCTAAAATGAATGTTGTGTTACAGAAGACTTACTATATGTCAAATTCATATCTATTCTGTTTGTATCATTTATCAGAAGTTGACTCTTTCTGTTTAATTACACAGTGTATTGAATTAATGTTGCAGAGCCAAACAGTTCATAATATATATGACCATTGGTTGAGGACTTTGGTAAAGATGAAAATAGCATTGCTAAATCTAATTAATCTGATTCTGTACTTTGTGGATAATCAATATTGAGTGACAGTCAATTCATTATGCTTTATTCAAGTTATAGTTTTCAATCTAAAACATAGGGTCAAAATATGAGACACAGGGTAAAAAAATGAGTCTTGCTTATTTTTCATCATCATCATCATCATTTAACATCCGCCTTCCATGCTAGCATGGGTTGGACAATTTGGCTGCGGACTGACGAACCAGATGGGTACACCAGGATCCAATCTGATTTGGCAGAGTTTCTACAGCTGGATACCCTTCCTAATGCCAACCACTCCGAGAGTGTAGTAGGTGCTTTTACGTGCCACCAGCACGAAGGCCAGTCAGGTGGTACTGGCAACGGCAATGATCAAAATGGTGTATTTTATGTGCCACCTGCACAGGAGCCAGTCCAGCCGCACTGGCAATGACCTCGCTTGAATGTATTTTCATTTGCCACTGGCACAAGTGCCAGTAAGGCGACGCTGGTAACGATCACACTCAAATGGTGCTATTTACGTGCCACCTGAACAGAAGCCAGACAGCTGCTCTGACAATGATGACGCTATATATATATATATATATATATATATATATATATATATATATATATATATATATTTATATATATATATAGAGAGAGAGACAGACAGACAGACAGACAGAGATGTATAGGAAAATCATGTTTATGAGTATACATCCTGCTTTTGAAAGACAAGCAAACACACAAAACTAGGTGATACCAAGAGGAAAGGCTAAAATTGAAAGAATTAAGCTTGATTTAAATTTTGATGGATCTTGCAGCTTTAGCAGGTAAGAATCATGTTCTTGTTTTAAGCATTCTTTTAGGTGAAAAATAAATTCAATCTACCATCTTAGAACAAATAGATATACACGACGAGATTGAGTTCTAGAATTGAGAATTTCTAATAGCGATCCAAACATCATACAATTTGTTCTTCCCTTTATTGTCAGAAGTGGTAATGGCTCTAAATTTTCTTTAGAATCTATTGTGCTCTAACTCTTTCTGTTGCTTTTATAATGTGGTTCATCAATATGATGCCTCTATAATTGTCTCTCTTTAGAGCACCATCTTTGCTCTTGAAATACTTGGCAAGGATAATAAGATAATTGCTATACCAGTAGCACAGCAAATAGGAGAGCAAAAGGAGCTATCACTCCCACAAGTGCATCTTCCCACAAATTTTCAACAAATATTTTGAACTCCTTAGCTTAAGTGGTTAAGTTCCTTTCAAGCATTGGGCCTGACAGAGGCCAAGTAGCTGAGTTCTGTTCGAGTGTTGGGCCTTACAGAGGTGAGGTGACCAAGTTCCTTTCGAGTGTTGGTCTTCACAGAGGCAATGACCAAAGCCTTTGGCATTATGTTGTGCTTGAGAAGAAGACCCATCAAGCGAAGCAAAATTGCAGCCATGGCAGAAACCAGTGTCATGCAAATGGCACCAATGCTGGTGCCATGTAAAAACACCCATTACACTCTCGGAGTGGCTGGCATTAGGAAGGGCATCCAGCTGTAGAAAACCATGCCAAATTATGGAGCTTGGTACAGCTTTCTAGCATGCCAGCTTAGCCAAACCGTCCAACGCATGGACAACAGATGCTGAATATTGATAATGATGATGATGATGATGATGGCGATGATGACGACGACGATGATGACAACGATGATGATGATGATGATGAAGATGGTGTTGATGATAATGATGATGATGATGATGATTATGATGATCTTATAAACTATCTCTGATTGATCATATTATACAACAGATGCAAAGATGGCAAGCTGGCAGAACCGTTAGCACTCTGGGCAAAATGCTGAGCAGCATTTCGTCCATTTTTACATTCTGAGTTCAAATTCTGTCAAGGTTAGCTTTGCCTTTTATCCTTTAGGATTCGATAAAATAAGTACCAGTTATGTACTGGAGTTGTTG
>NC_142941.1:42608889-42611389 GCF_046866305.1 Octopus bimaculoides | reverse complement strand
AAGTACCTGGAAGAAGCAGTGCTGCTCTGGGTCAAGAGAATGGCTACTGGAAGACCTTGTCTCTAGCAACAGGACTCTGCACCATGCCACACAAGCAGGAGAACCCAGTCATGGCTGTCAGACAATTTCTGTGACCACAGCACCCCTAACATCTGGCCACCTAACTCCCCAGACTGCAGTCCCTTTGATTATTATGTGTGGGGCACAGTTAAGTGAGAGATCAACAAAACTCCTTGTAACACCAAAGATGAAGTGAAGACAAGGATTACAGCAGCATTCACCAACTTAAACAAGCAGACCATCGAGGAGATTGCAGGTGATTAAGAAGTTGTCTGGAAGCCGTGGTTGAAGCCAATGGTGGTATTATTGAATAAATTTACCCTTTAGTATTTCAAGATATTTTTATGCAATTTTGGTGAATATATCTCTTAAAATGAGATGTTAGTGTTATTTTCATGTCTGCATAATTTAGATGACAATATATTCACCGCACCCTGTATATATATATATATATATATATATATATATATATGCATGTATGTGTGTGTGTGTATGCATGTGTGTGTGCATGCATGTGTGTGTGTATGTGGAGGGATATGGCTTAGTGGTTAGGGTGCTGCATTCATGATTGTAAGACTGAAGTTTCAATTCCTGGACTGAGTGATGTGTTGCATTTTTTAGCAAAGCACTTCATTTCACCTTGTTCCAGCAAACTGAGCTGGCAAAAATGAGTGATCCTGCAATGGGAATGGCATCCCATCCAGGGAGGAAAATACACACCACAGAATCCAAGAACATATGGGTTGTAAAGTATGTTTGACTTTCTCCATTCCGTGATATGTGTTTGTGTGTGTGTGTGTGTGTGTGTATCATGTACATTGTGGGAGCTTCATTTTGATGATTACAAAACACTCGGGAATTGAAAATTTTTAAATGGAAATTTCATTTTCTAATTGGTGTATAAAAATTTCCATTGCATTGCTGTGACTTGGTCACTGACTCAGTTTCACTGCAGTTATTTGAAACATAGTTTTTGTCAAATTCAATTCACCCCAGGCTATATTATTCATTGTTCAACATACACATGATGGTATTTTGACTATATGTTGATTGACAAATCAACATATATATATACAACATCCAGATACGTCTGTAAATTGAAAAAAAAAGATAAGAATGTAAAAAATAACACTGAAACCTTTGAAATCTTGCCATTTTTAATGTTAATTTTTATAGATACATCAAGATATTTTCCTCTATAAAATATTAACAGAAGAAATCACAGCTAAGCTGCTGAAATCATTCGGAAGATGCAGACAAGCATATTATAAGTGTGAAATGTTCCGTAAAAACAGATATATATCAATGCCTAATTTAAGACAGAGAGGGGAAAACACAAATGAGTTTGGCAAACCTGGTAACTTCTTTATCACAATAGTTATCAGTTATATTCATATACATATATGTATATATATGTGTGTGTGTGTGTATAGATATATGTATGTGTGTTTGTATGTATGTATATATATATATATATATATATATATGCACTATAACATACATATGCATCTTAGATATTTTTCATGGCAATTTATATATGTATGCATGTATGTATATATCTATCTATCTATACACACACACACACTCACACATATATCTTTTTCCTTTTACTTGTTTCAGTCATTGGACTGTGGTCATGCTGGAGCACCATTGTCATGAGTTTTAGTGAAACAATTTGTGTGTGTGTGAGTGTCTGTGCTTGTCTCTTCCACCAACCCACCACTTGACAACTTGTGGGCTGTTTATATCCCTGTGACTTAGTGATTTGGGGGGAAAAAAAGGTTGATAGAATAAATACTGGAATTCAAAAAGTCAAGTGCTGTGATTTGTTTGACCAAAATTCTTCATGGTAGTGCCCCAGCATGGCCACAATCTCATAGTCAAAACAATTAAAAGACAAAAGACAAAAGATATATACATATACATGCATATATAGGTGTGTGTGTGTGTGTGTGTGTGTGCATATATATATATATATATGTATATATATATATATATATATATATATATATATATATAAATATGCACACACATATATGTTTAGATATGAATATACATTATATAGACATGTGTGTGTGTTTCTATATAAATAAACATGTGTTTTATAAGGCAGCAAACTGGCACAGTCGTTGGATTGAAAGCTTTATGGTATATTCATATATATTATGGTTAGCTGCACTCTGAGATCAAATCCTGCTCTGGATATCTTTGCTTTTGTCTGTCCAGAATGGATCAATCCAACAAATGTTGATACTTATCAGACACTAAAATAGAATCTTCAACCTATTTCTCTCTCTCTTTTTCCTTACCTCTCTCTTCTCTCTCGTACTGTCTTATACTGTTTCCCTCTTTCTAACCTCTCTCTTTTACTCCCTCCTCTCCTCCTCCCCTCTCTCTCATTCTCTCTTCCACTTTCCTTCTCCAATCTCTCATGTGTTCT
>NC_142941.1:42553889-42598889 GCF_046866305.1 Octopus bimaculoides | reverse complement strand
CCAGTGTCCTTCTACCAAATCCACTCACAAGGCTTTGGTCGGCCCGAGGTTATAGCAGAAGACACTTGCCCAAGGTGCCACACAGTGGAATTGAACCCAGGACCATGTGGTTGGTAAGCAAGCTACTTACCACACAGCAACTCCTGCGCCTAATGTAAATTTTGTTCTGAAAATCTCGACTTGTATGCCAGAAAATGCAATAGTACAAGAGATAGAGCAACAGAATGCAGATGGGAATGGGCTTGTGGTTATTGTATGTTAATAGGAAAGAAAAAGTGCAGAAACAATTGTAGTGGTGATATAAAATCTCAAGAGAAAGTGAATGAGTAAGTATAAAATATTTTCATAAATGACAATAATTCAATGCAGGTGTATTTTAAAGTTACAAAAGAACATTATTTAGATATAAACTTCATAACTATATGAGTTGCTGGAAGGTTTGCTTTTTCTTTAAGTGTCATGCTTACAGGCATTGTAATCATGCACCTCAACTACCACACACAGCACAGCAATGTAATAAACTCGATTTTTATGTGGCCAGCTGACCTCCCCCTCTATCATCTTCTCCTCTTCCTTCTCAGCTCCTCCTCTTCCCCATCCTCCTCCACCAGCTTCACCTCCTCCCCTCCTCCTCTTTCTTTTATTCTTTCTGTTTTTCAGTTGTTATTGCATGTTCAAGACCATCTTATCCATTCAATTGAGCTTTTACTTACTTTTTTCTTTTTTTTTTTTGCTATGATGATGAGTGTTCCTGTTGATACGATCAACAGAACAGCGTGCTTGTGAAATGAATGTGCAAGTGGATGAGCACTCCACAGACATGCATACCTTTAATGTAATTCTCAGAGACATTCAGCATGGCACAGAATTTGACACGGCTGGCCCTTTGAATTACAGGTACAACTCATCTTTGCCTGCTGATTGGTCTGGAGCAATGTGAAATAAATTGTCTCATTCAAAGACACAATGCACCACTGGGAAGTGAACTTATGATTTTATGATTGATCAGGTGTGGAAGGGGGGGCTCCAAAAGGGGTCTCAGGGAGTAATGCCCTGCCTTCCTGAGCTAGTTTTCCACAACATTTCTTAAAAATTATGGTTGAAGCCTTGATCTCGGGGCCATTCATGTCTAGAAACTGAGGTTGGGGGTAAGCAAGGGCATGCTCCCCATAGAAAATCCAGCTCCAAAAAAGCCTCATGATAGCAAGGGAGGATGGGCACCAGCCAGCCAGCCAGCCAGCCAGCCAGCCCAAAGTTTGGGGTGGAATGCACCTGCCTGCTTCAGTTGCTATGGCATTATCGTAGATCCAGCAACCCCTGTTAACAGGGACAAAACCTGGATTTAATTTAAAACACTGGATGATGATGATGACGAAGCTGCATACCCTAACCACTAAACCACATCCCTTCTATTTCAAAATAGCATTTTATATATTCTGTGTCACATGAGCTAATAGTGAAGGATTATCAATCTGGGCAAAATACTTCATAAGATCTATGTCTGCACACCAGACTAACAATATTGTTTAGATTAGTGAAGAACTCCAAAAATTCTTATAGCTGGGTCCAAAGTTATGGCTCATCACAATTCTATATTGTAAATCCTTGGTTGGGCTCCAGACAAACTGGTTTTTACACAGAGTAATATATAAGATAAGGTATTAAGAACATTCTTCGGTCATGAATAACCAAGGGATTGCACCTAGAAAGTTCCTCTCCGAGACAAGTCCGAGCAAGGTTGTTTATGGAAGACCAGCAGTCACCCATGCATACCAGCCTCCCCTCTCCACGCCACCACTATTGTTCAAGAGAAAGGCAAAGGCCAATACAGCTTGGCACCAGTGACATCGCAACTCATTTCTACAGCTGAGTGAACTGGAGTTTGTGTTGGTCTCATGTCATAAGGTCGTCGGTTCGAGTACTGAACAGGGGAGAACATTGTGTTCTTGAACAAGTCACTTCATTTTACAATACCTTAGTCTACTCTCTTTATTCTCCTGCTATCACAGCAAGGATGTTCTGTGGATTGAGTGTGAGCTGACCAAGAAGTTTTCTAAAGGCACTATGAAACAGGAAACATAAGCACGTTACATACAACCAAGTCATACTCTGTTGCCAGTGACAGCTGTTTTATTTATTTATTTATTTTTATATATCAACATCAATTCTTAAGCATTGTTTTATTTTTATATTAGGGAGTACTCTCTCTCCCTACCTATCAGCCTTCTTAAACCTGCACCAGGCCAAAGGATATCTCTGGACATCTTCCCACAACAATCCATTCCATTTCTCATTTTTTTCCCCTCCCAGCATGCAATATTCCTCTGCATTTCACATGCACATCAACATATCAATTTCTCCTAATACCTTTCATGCTCAGACACATTTTCTAGTAAATTCTTCTCAAACTTTCTCTCAAGGTAACATTACACATGCAACAAATCATATTCACTTCATATCTCTATTGTCAATCTAGATCCCCATCCTCACCACCACTGCATTCACTACTCATGTCTCACAACTTCCGATTGCTTACACATGTCACTTATAGGCTGTCTTTTTCTATGGTGAAAAAAATCCTTTGTTTCCAAAACATACAAGAGATCTCATGTCTTCTTTCCAGCTCCTCTAAGTCTACTTTCTATGCTGTCATATATTATGTTGTCTATAAGAAGAATGCCTCTATCATTTACAGAGCTAAACAGTCAGCCATTTATAACCACTCCTATATATCCAGTTATTCTTATGCTTCTACTACACTTTATGTTTAAGCCTGTGTATTGCATGCAAACAGATATATGCATGCACATATACACACACATGCATGCACACACACACACACAGTGTATGTATATCATCATCATTTAACATCTACATTCCATGCTGGCATGGGTTGGACAGTTTGACATGCGCTACCCAGGTAGAAGACTATCCCAGGCTAATGTGTCTGTTTTGGTATGGCTTCCACGGCTGGATGCCCTTCCTAATACCAACGACCCTGCAGAATGGACTGAATGGTTTTTACACCAGCACCAGCACTGGCATGGTCACCAACCATGTATGTATGTATGTATGTATGCATGTATGCATGTATGTATGTATGTATGTATGTGTATATATATATATATATATATATATATATATATATATATATATATATATATATATGTATATATATATATATATATATATATATATATATATATATATATATATATATATATATATATACACACACACATATATATATATATATATATATATATATATATATATATATATATATATATATATGTATATATATATATCGAACCAAACTTGATGACTAGCATCTGTGCCAACCTTTCCTTCATTGGACACTAAACTCTGCTTGCAAAGACCTGTTGGGGCAAGTGAAATCGAAATTGAACCAAATTCGATGACTGGCACCCATGCCAGTTGAGCGCTAACAACACCAGCCGAGTGTTACCATTGGCAGAGCAGCTGTCTGTCTCCTGTGCCAGTGGAATGTGAAAAGCACCATTTGAGCGTGATCGTTATCTACGTTGCCTTACTGGCACTTGTGCCGGTGGCATGAAAAAGATCATTCGAGCGAGGTCGTTGCTAGTGCCGCTGGACTGGCTCCTGTGCTGCTGGCATGTAAAAAACACCATTTGTGCATGGTTGTTGCCAGTACTGCCTGACTGGCCCTCATGCCGGTAGCACATAAAAGCATCCGTTACACTCTCGGAGTGGTTGGCATAAAGAAGGGCGTCCAGCTGTAGAAACTCTGCTAGATCAGACTGGAGCCTGGTGCAGCCATCTGGTTCGCCAGTCCTCAGTCAACTTGTTCAACTCATGCCAGCATGGAAAGCGGACATTAAGCAATGATGATGATGATGATGATAAGGATATATATATATGTTGACCATATGAAGGATTTTATAAAGTTTCAGAGAACAAGAAGTATTTAATTTTTTGAAAGTTGTATCTCAAAGCATAAAACCCCTTTGGAGTGATATGACGAAGGCTGCATGTGGGGCTTGAACCCATGTCTCCTGTAAACATGACAGGCATGCTACTCTTGGCACCATTGTTAGTGATGTGAGTTTGAGTCCCACAATCAGCCTTTGACTATTTCTATCCAGAAAATTTTTTTAACCAAATATTTACATGCTATTATTTGTAGCTTACTTAAGGTGGTGCCCAGGCAGAATCATTAGCGCACTGGACTAAATGCTTACTGGCCCTTCAATTACCTTTACGTTATGGGTTCAAATTCCATTGAGGTTGACTTCTCCTTTTATTCTTTTGAGGTCAATACAATAAGTACCAGCTGAGTACTAGAGTCGATGTAATCATTTTATCTCCTCCCTCAAACTTACTGGCCTTGTGGCAAAATGTGAAACCATTGTTTTAGTCTATCTGCTTCAAGATCCACATTCCCAAAAAGAATTGTATAGTGTGTGTGTGTTCATTTATTTACATATGTGTGTATGCATTTGATTGTTGAGCTGTCTTTCAATATTTGTAGTGAGAAGAAATCTTTGTTGCTTACAGATCTCTGGTTACTAAGGCCTCCAAATTTTCTTCTTAATCACAATCATATGTAAAAGCAGATGAATGGAAATTCGTGAAACATCTAGAATTATATGCCTAAGCTTACAGCCTTTAAAAGCTAAAACTGCTTCTTACAAGCGTGCATATATAATGACTAGGATCCCTCAAACATGAAACTCGTCTACTTTATGTTTGATAGAGCATCTATCTGTAAATTATATGACTCACAATTTATGCAAATGTGTGAATTTGAAGAACTGTTCAACTCATGATTAAATGGAAAATTGCATGTAAAAGTGATAAAATGTTATTTGCATGTAGACTCATACACATATACATAATATCCATATATATTATATACATATATATATATGTGTGTGTGTGTGTGTGTGTATATGTGTGTGCATTTATATATATATATATATATATATATATATATATTTGTTTATATACATGCATGTATTCACACAGTAGATATTTTATATAGACATGTCATAAAATTTATGCTGTTTTTTATATACTACCATAATATCATATATGCAAACGAAAAGCCAACCCCCCCACCAAAAGAATCAATACTTCGAAAATATACCTCTCTTTCTCTATCCCTCTTACTCCCCCTCTTTCACTTTACACACACACACACACACACACATATAGATATATATATATATATATATATATAGAGAGAGAGAGAGAGAGAGAGAGAGAGGGAGAGAGAGAGAGAGATATGCATGTATGTATGTATCTATGTATATATCTTGTAGAAGGTTCCACATGCCTATCTCTCTTAATTATGTCGTGAATGTCAAGTTCTGAAAGTGAATTCCTAATAAGTCAAACCACATGCAAAGTGCACATCTCTTTTGCAATGAAAGGATTTCCAATAACTGCACAATGTTACCTTTCGCCATCTTCTCTTTTATCTTCCATCTTCATTATTGTATTTCTTGTTTACAATCTTACAAAAAAAAAAAAAAGAAAGAATAAAAGAAAAGCAGCAAATGCATACATATGAGTGTGTGTATATATCTATATATATATATATTTATATGTATATATATATTCATATGTATATATGTAATATATATCAGAAAAGGCTGTAACTATCATTTGACTGCTTGCATCTCTCTATTCTTTAAACTGATAGGCATTTTTTCACAATTTTTCTCCTTTCTGCTTTACATTTCTATACTCAATATATTATTGTTGTGGATGTTCTTGCTGTTGACAGTATCATTTGTTGTTGTTGTTTTTGTTGTTGTTGTTGTTGTTGTTGTTGTTGCAAATGCATTATATATATATTTATTTTTTGTTTGTTTGTTTGTTGCTGTAGTTGTTGTTTTGTTATTGTCATCGTTATTTCCCTTTTCCTGCTACACACTCTTTTGTCTCCTGCTGTGTCTGAATCTGTTTTCCATTGCTAGTCCATTCTCTTGCAAGTTGCAAATGTTTCTATAGAAGAGAGAAAAATAAATAAATATACATATACATATATATATATATTCATACCTCGCAACACAATGCCACATAATTTTTCCTTTTTTTTTTTTCCTTTCATTTTTCTCCTTTTCCCTTTTTTTTTTTTTTCAGATGTTTGATGTTGATAAAGCAATTGACTATAGCACAATATTCATCAAACAAAATGCTATTTTCCACCCCCGTTAGGATAATGAATTTTTTAGTAATAGTCAAGCAAAAGTTATTTACATCTTTTTCAAGTTGATGCCACTGTTATTCATTCATATAGATCTGTATGTAAGCCACATCTCCTTTCTTCGTTCTACTGAATATTTTCCTGATGCAGAAATGGTCTTCCCTTGTCATGATGCGCTTACTAACAATATATCAACCACAGCTATTCAACCTATTGTTCAATGAAGATATATTCTTACTCTGTCTCCATATCTATCTTTTAATATATATACCTTAATATTCTTATTCAATATTTATGTTTTTTTCCCCCTATTTCAGTGATTAATCTGTTTTTCTCGTTTTTTGTCATGATTATCTGCTACATTTAGTAAATACATCTATTATTACGAAATAAATATACTATTGGTATAAATTCTTCCTTGCCATGTATGATTCATCTTCTCTAACTGTTATTCTCACTTGCACATTAGTAAATGCTTACTTAACTATAATCAAATAAACAGACATATTACTTATCCTCAATTCTTCTCTGAATGTTCTTCTTACAAACATTTTCTTGGCCCTCTTCATATCTCTTTATATTCTTCACCCTATCCTTGATATATTATGGCCACCATACATATGTCATTTGGTAGAATTATTAGATTTTTTGGGTAAAATGGCTTGCAAGATCCATTCATTTCACATCTTTGCATTCAGAGGTTTTGTTACTCTGTTTCTGTTAACTGTTTCTGTTACATTTGTTTCGGTTAACTGTTTCTGTTACATTTGTTTCGGTTAACTTTTTAAATAATGAAGAATCTGAAAAAAGAAAAAAAAAATTAAGCTGGTGTTGGAAACATAAATCAACATGAAATTTGGATGGAAGGCTTTAAGTCAAATCACTTGAACCTTTTAACATTTACATTGACTATAGTTGGCTCAAATAGTCTTCTAGTTTTATGTTCAAGCAAACCAGATCCAGCCACTCATAACTACCTTACAGTGTCACACTAAAAATAAGCAGGATTGGGTGTATGGTAAGTAGCTTGCTTACCAACCACATGGTTCTGGGTTCATTCCCACTGTGTGGCACCTTGGGCAAGTGTTTTCTACTATAGCCTCGGGCCGACCAAAGCCTTGTGAGTGGATTTGGTAGATGGAAACTGAAAGAAGCCCGTTGTATATATGTATATATATATATATATATATATATATATATATATATATATATATATATATATATATATATACATATATATGTATGTATGTATGTGTATGTCTGTGTTTATCCCCCCAACATCGCTTGACAACCGATACTGGTGTGTTTACGTCCTCATAACTTAGCAGTTCGGCAAAATAAACCGATAGAATAAGTACTAGGCTTACAAAGAATAAGTCCTGGGATCAATTTGCTTGACTAAAGGTGGTGCTCCAGCATGGCCACAGTCAAATGACTGAAACAAGTAAAAGAGTAAAAAGAGAGTAATCGCATCAAAATCTTAAAGCTACAAGATAATACATGATTAAATCAAAATAATGTGCATAAATGAGCAATACCTTCAATATAGATTGAACTCCTTAACTGCAGTGGAGGCAATCTAGAAGGAGAACTCCAAAATTCATACCCTCTTTCAACTTGTCGTAAGCCAGCATGGAAGAGTATGATTAATATAATTAACATGAGGTATGTCTTATAACATAGAGTCATACCATGGAGGCAATTATTCCATGTTAGTGTGCATTCTGCCACAGTTGGAGGATTGTGGGGTATATATATATATATATATATATATATATATATATATATATATATATATATATATATATATATATATATCGTTGCCAGTGCCCCTGGACTGGCTCTTGTGCGGGTGGCACATAAGATGTACCATCCTGAGCGTGACCGTTGCCAGTACCGCCTGACTGGCCTTGTAGGGTTTTCGAGCGAGATCGTTGCCAGTGCCCCTGGACTGGCTCTTGTGCAGGTGGCACATAAAAGACACCATTTCGAGCGTGGCCGTTTTCGTGCGGGTGACACGTAAAAGCACCCACTACACTCTCTGAGTGGTTGGTGTTAGGAAGGGCATCCAGCTGTAGAAACTCTGCCAAATTAGATTGGAGCCTGGTGTAGCCATTCGGTTGCACCAGTCCTCAGTCAAATCGTCCAACCCATGCTAGCATGGAAAGCGGACGTTAAACGATGATGATGATGATGATGATGATGATGATACCCAGGTCTTTCGTTGCTTCCTTGCATTCTTTAATCGTACTCCCTTTGTAATATCCTGCCACTTATATTATGGCATTCAAACCTCAAGGGTATGCCCTGGCACTTGCCACCATCTATATCTCTCTCTTCCTTTACTCAACCATCTTATTTATACTCTGATCCCCGTTCCTTGTGAGCATGTCCAGCATTTTGCCACCATCTCCATCCTACAGTCTTCCACTCTCTCTCTCTCTCTCTCTCTCTCTCTCTCTCTCTCTCTCTCTCTCTCTCTCTCTTCTCTCTCTCCTGCACTTCCCTCAGGTTGGACAACCATGTATTTTCTTTGTGGTAGCACACCTGTTTCTGTCTTCATTCCTGATCTTTCTCCCTCCGGCCAGGTAACATTGTACTTCCTCTACAGCAAGACACCTATATCTATCTCGCTATAGCCTTTTCATCATCACCTCCACCAATGCCTCCTCCTCTCTTAAAGATTTTTGCCTTGCATGTACTTGGTGACCCTGTCAGTACAGGTGCCACTTAAAAGCACCCAATCCACACTGTAAAGTGGTTGGTGTTCGGAAGGGTATCCAGCTACCTTACCTGTGCTTGTGCTACGTAAAAAGCACTAAGTCCACTCTGCTGAGTGGTTGGTGTTAGGAAGGGCATCCACCTGTAAAAATCCCACCCAAACAGTCACAGAAGTCTGGTGCAGGCTTTGGCCTGGTTGGCTTTTGATGATGCTGATGACATTTGACATCTTTTATCTTTTATCTTTTATCTTTTACTTGTTTCAGTCATTAGACTGCGGCCATGCTGGGTCACTGCCTTGAAGAATTTATAGTCAAATGTATCGACTTCTTTTTTTAAACCTGGTACTTATTCTATTGATCTCTTTTGCTGAACTGCTAAGTTATGCAGGCATAAACACACCAACACTGGTTGTCAAGCAGTTAAAGGGGGGTGGGGGGCACAAACACAGACACATACATAAGTATACACACATATATATATATACATTTATACAATGGGCTTCTTTCAATTTTTATCTACCAATCCAGTCACAAGGCTTTGATCAGTCCAAAGTCATAATAGAAGCCAGTTGCCCAAGGTGCCATGCAGTGGGACTGAACCCAGAACCATGTGGTTGGGAAGCAAGTTTCTTACCATACAGACATATCTGCACCCATGTGACCTGTAACATAGTAACCTGATTGTTAAAGGGTTAAAATAGGAAGTTTGTATCATAGAAATATGAGTGGTCTCAGGCATGTTAGTATCAAAAGGATTAAACCTTATTATTGTCAACTTTTAGAACTGATGAATAGTGTGGCAATCATGATAGCAAATTACTGGAATCCCCAGAGATGTCTTGTAATATCAGATAATTCCCTAAAATGTCTTGTGATATCAGATGAGAAACCTTATCATGGTATCAGTTGAAAACATAATTGAAATCCAATAAAATTTTGTTAATTCTCAGTTTTAAGCCACTAAGTCTGTTTTAGATTTGCTTACTTGTGTTTTATTAAGAAAAATTTGATTCCCTAATAAGTTTCCATATATATATATATATATTCACGGTGGTGCACCAGCATGACCGCAGCCACTTGGCTAAAACACATAAATAAAAAAAAAAAAAAAAAAAATATATATATATATACATATATATAAGCTAAATAGTCCCAGGTTGTGTATCTCTAAAGTTATATGCTTGTTTTGGCTCTTTGCATTCTGAGTTCAAATTCAGTTGTCAGAGTTAACCAACTGACCATAGGAACAGAGATGAGTTGGTTGGGACCAGCTGCTTCAACACTGGTGATTTGGCAAGGCTTACTGGACATTGAACCGGTTTTGGTGGCAGTAATTTTTCGCATTGGAGTCAAACATGCCACACATATGTGCACAGAAATATACACATACAGGTAGAAAGAAGAAGAGAGAGGGAAAGAAAGAGAGAGAGAGAAAGACACAGAGAGAGAAAGACACAGAGAGAGAAAGACACAGAGAGAGAGAAAGACACAGAGAGAGAAAGAGAGAGATTACACTTTATTAACTGAACATGATTAACATAAACACATTCCCTCTCCACATGGAAATAAAGAGAAATATGCTCACACACATAAACAGAGAGAGAGAGAGAGAAAGAAAGGGAGAGAATGAGAGAGAGAGAGAGAGAGAGAGAGAGAAAGAAAGAAAAGGAGAGAATGAGAGAAACATTAAAACGTATGACGTCAAATAAGTCAGCATCAAATCAGTGACTACAAAAATCTGGGGCCACAACAGTGCCAAAATGTCTCATATACCACAGAAAGACACTGTTCAAGCAGCACTTTTCTATCATGGACAAATAAGCATACAACCAGCTTATGCACACTGGTAATGACATAATACAGGCAGCAAAGAGATTGAGTCATTAAACACCATGAGGCATTTGTTCCAAAGATATCTGCTCTGAGTTCACATCTCACCGAGGTCAACAAGATGTTGCATTTATTTTAAGATAGTATTGTGTAATGTAATAGATATATTGTTGCTATTTCTAGCATGTCGAGTGACCATGTAGAGGCTTCTTAATTGGCTCAGTCCCCATCTTATTTCTTTGTTTGCTACTTTTAGCATATTTTCTAGCATGGGGGACATACACTCTACTGAATCTGGTGAATAATGTAGTTGAGGTTGCTTGTCTTTCGGTACTGTTATGACTTCAGCAACTATCTCACAATGCAATATTAAATATATGTGGTGTAGTTAGTAATGATACATCTTGTTTGACTACAAGTGTCTACTGTATTAACCCTTTGTGGCTCAGAAGTTTGCCTCTTTAAAAGGTTAATATCAGTTAATATCAGTTAAAGCCATAATTGTACTCTAGTAAAACTCGGTCAATTCTCAAAGATATTTATTTCCTTGCATTTTCCTCCTCCTCTCTTCCTCCTCCTCTCTTCCTCCTCCTCTCTTCCTCCTCCTCTCTTCCTCCTCCTCTCTTCCTCCTCCTCTCTTCCTCCTCCTCCTCCTCCTCTTCCTCCTCCTCTCTTCCTCCTCCTCCTCCTCCTCTTCCTCCTCCTCCTCTTCCGCTTCCTCCTCCTCCTCCTCCTCTTCCTCCTCCTCCTCCTCCTCCACCACCACTACCTCCCCTTCTCTTGCTTCTCCTCCTCCTCCACCACCACCACCACCATCATCTTCCTCCTCCTCCACTATCACCACCACCACCACCACCAACAACAACAACAACCACAACAACAGCTCTGTCCTCCACCTCCACCTTCATCACCACCACCACCATCACCACCACCACCAAAAACAACAGCAACAACAACAACAACAACAACTCTCTCCTCTTCTTCCTCGTCATCAACATCATCACTTTAACATGCATGAAGCAGATGGAATTTATTGATATCACTTGTATGAGGGTGACACTCACTCACAACTTCAGCAAAACGTTTCCTTCCATATTGCTCCGGCTGACTCAGCCGTAAAAGGGCAACCCTGTGACTGACTGGAATTCCGTTCAGGGTGGGGGGATGATGACCCGCCCACCTACCCAGTGGAGTGGTATTACTCGAAAGCGAAAACAACGCAACATGCATTGTGACCAGTGGTATGTAGCAACATCTGATAGACTGCGTGGTACAGTGACATATAAATGAATCACTGTCCCCTTTCAATTTCTGTCTACCCAATCTACACACAAGGCTTTAGTGAACTCAGAGGTATAGAAAAAAAAAAAACATAACCCAAGGTACCCTGCAGTGTGATTGAACCCAAAACCATATGATTGGGAAACAAACTTTTTAATCACACAGGCCTGTGCCTATACTATGCCTGGTACATTTAATCAGAAATCTGATTTCCTAATTAAATCTCCATATATTAGATAAATAGCACTAGGTGTGTCCCTTGGGTAGTTGCTCAGTATGGCCGTGTCTCGCATGGCACTGGCATTGTGCCAATATTAGAAATCAATACCGATACAGACTTGTTTACCATTTAGTTTAGTATTCACTGTTACTATAAAGTCAATATTACCTACCTAAGCTCTGCTTTTAGTCTTTAAATAAATAAGCATAAAGAATAATAATAAGAATTTCTCTTATTATGATTTCACCTTTGCTGTCTTCTATTTCAATTTACTAAAGCTGTTTGAGATAAAAATCCCTCTGTAGAAACATACAATACTTTTTAGAAATATAAGATGATGAGAATAAAAAGCAAAAAAAAAATAATAATAATAATAACCAGAAAGCTATTCAAAAAAAAAATCAAAACAAATATCGAAAATATTTTATTGTAGTCTTATCATTAAAACAGATGTGTGTATGTGTGTATGGATGTGCATGTGTATGTGTCAGTTAGTGTGTCTGTCTGTGTGTATGTGTATGCATTTGTATATGTTTATGTGTAATTTCATGTGTGTTTGTAGCTATCTATGTATGTTTGTGTGCATGGATGTATATAAGTGCGTGTGTGTAAATGTGAGTGGGAACATGAGTGACAGAAAGAAAGAGAGAAAGAGAGAGAGAGAGAGAGCATATAAAAGCAAAAAGAAAGACTTTTCTGTAACCTATTATCAGAAATAATTAATATATACATAATACAGTGATATATGTTTGTATGTATGTGTGTGCATATGTATATATACATACACACACATATATATGTATGTATGTATATATATATATATACATATACACATATATATATGTATACATATATACATATACATATACATATATACATGTACACATACACACATATCTATACATATATACACATATATTACATTTGTAAATATATAAACACTCATATTTTACGATTTCTTGCCTATATAATATAAATGATTTTAAAAATATAGATACATATATATGTATGTGTGAGCTTCTACGTCTTGTATGAATATATGAATGCAAATGTGTATGTGAGCATGCAAATTTATGCTTATGTGATTTATTATATTACTGCAGGGAGTGTCAGAGAAATGTGAGAAATTAATTCTCCTGAGGTGTATATAAATGGCTTATCACTAGGACTATTGATAGAGATTTCAACCTCAGAAACATTGCTAAATTAATACAAAAATAGCTGGTTCCTTTATTTATTTTGTATTAATATATTTCATATATGTTGTATATTTTTTAATGTATTTTCATATATTTTATATTTACTTTTTTTTTTTAAGCCTAACAATTCTTTCCTACATATCATAGGGAGACAGAGATAAATATGCAAAAAAAAAAAAAAAAAATCAAATAAAAGTAAAACAATGTTAAGGTGATATAGAATAAATATCAAGATAAAGTATAAATTAAATTAGAGGGCTAACGAGGGATCAATGGATAGATAAATAGATAGATAGATGAATAGTATGAGAAAGAGAGAGGGGGAGAAAGTGAGAGAGAGAGAGAGAGAAAGGGAGAGAAAGAGAGAGAAAGAGAGAGAAAGGGAGAGATATAGTTTTTGTGCATGTGATTATATATTCGTGTGTGTGTATATATATGTAGGTATGCAGGCATACGTACATATATATATATAATATATATATATAATATATACATATATATATGTAATATATAACATATATATATGTATATATGTAAATATATATATATATACAAATACGCACACATATATATTTATATAATGTATATTTTATATATATATATGTATATATATATATATATATATATATATATATATATATATATATATATATATATATACGTATGTATATATATATGTGTGTGTATATATATATATATATATATATATATATATGTATGTATATGTATAAATATATATAAGCATGTATATGAGAGACATATAACGAGATGAAAAAAATTAGGGAGCGGTACTTTGTTGCGATAAAGGTGGGAGTGGGATTTTTTTTTTTTTTTTTCTAATAAAGACTGGAATAAAATGATGTTTTAGTGTTTAGTGAGGCAATAGATTGGAAACTGGAAAACTTCCAAGTCTGCGTGAAAAGTGCACCAATTGTATGCTTTGGCTGGCAGAAAGCGTGGCTTGTATACACAGTATGGAAGAATGCAATTTTTATTTGAATCGGTGTGCAACGAAGATCAAGACGATGCATGTTAAAAAGACAATGGCAGTGCAAACTAAAGCAGGAAATATTTCCTTCGCTAATAATTTTCATCTTTATTTTTATATTTATTGTTATTTACATTATCTTTCTTCTTTTTTTTTCTTCTTCTTTTTCGTCTTTTCTTCTTCTATCTCTTGCCATCATCATCATCATCACCATCACCACCATTATCATCATTATTATCATCATTATTATCATCAATATCATATTGTTATTGTTGTTGCTATTTTATTGTTGTTATTGTGGTTGTATTATTGTTGATTTTGTTATGTTGTTGTTGTTATACTATCATCATCATCATCATCATCATCTTCATTATCCTCCACCTCACCTTCATCACCATCGACTTCATTATTATTATGTTAATCTAAAAGTAACATAAAAATTGAAAACTAAAAAGAAAAAAAAAACAAGGACACCAAACAAAACAAAAACCGAAACAAAAATTAAAATGAAAGAATTCAGAATTTTTCTTTGAGTGGTATTCATTTTTAAAACCAGTTTCCTTTTACCACTTTCAAAAACCTAATCACAATAAATTCTTGCATGTTTCTGTCACTACTTGATTATAGATGGTGCTGTAATCATGTTGAGATATTCAGGTCATTTTGACTTTTAGAAATCTCATACATGATCCGTCCATACCTGTTTTCAAAAAAGAGGGTTGCTGTATATATTATATACACACATACTTTGATACACACATACAGATGCAAATACACATGCACACACAATATATAGATATATGGTGGTGCCCTAGCATGACCACATCATTAAAGCTGAAACAATTTAAAGAATATATATATATATATATATATATATATATATATATATATATATATATATAATACAGAATGGGACAAGAACGCAAAACATCCAGATAGACGATACAAAGAAAACAAGGACAGGTCATTCGGAGTTTTCTTTCCTCAGTCGAGATCCAGATTAACCTTGCAATTTCGGCTATACATGTGTGTATGATTGTGTGAAGACTATATGAATGTATTTAAGGCACACAGTTTAGCCATCTCACAACAGTTGTAAATTGTAAAACATGACTGTCACCACTGCTACATGAACCTGAAGATTGCATAGTTCAATGCATGAAAGTACTGGTTCAATCACAATGGACATTTAATATTCTATCATTTCATTATATTATATTATATTATATTATATTATATTATATTATTATAAGATTGTAAATAAAACATTAAAATCAGACAAAGTTGGAATTTCTTTGAGTAATACACACACACACACACACACACACTTACACATAAGAGTCTTTGACTCTTGTATCTACCACTGTAGGTGCTACGTGCACCCTCGATGACAATTGAAATTTTCCTTTTTGGTTTTATATTGAGTCTAGCCACCTTCATTATTGTATGTATATAAAAATTAACAGAATGAGATAAAAAATCCAAGGTTGTGAAGTTTTCAGAACATTTATAAAGCGAAGGTCTTACAGCTGTTGCCGGAATATTTTATATATCCCTTCATCAGAGTTGGTGTGAGAAAATGTTTAAGTAATAGTTATTATAGAGAAGATATGAAATACAGAATGAAGTGGAGGAATGAAAACAAACGTGAGATACATAAGGATATTGTATCTGCAGTTCCATTTTTTTGCAGAATGGTGTATATATAATATCCTTATGTATCTCACATTTGCTTTCATTCCTCCACTTCATTCTGTATTTCATATCTTCTCTATAATAACTATTACTTAAACATTCTCTCTCACCATCTCTGATGAAGGGATATATAAAATATCCCAGAAACAGCTGTAAGACCTTCTCTTTATAAATGTTCTGAAAACTATTCACAGCCTTGGATTTTTTATCTCATTCTGTTAATTTTTTTACATATACATGCTAATACACAATGTACATTGGACTCCTCTTTCATACCATTATCAAAACCAGGAGCTTAACTATAGTCTGTCCATAGCACTTACTCAGCATTACTTGACACCTTTGGGTCTTCTTAACACCAAATACCTCTCATGCACTTGATATATATATATATATATATATATATATATATATATATATATATATATATATATATATATATATATATATATATATATATATATATATATATATTTATATATATATATGTATGTATGTATGTATATATACATATGTATATATGCAGGTTATTGCAGATAAATTGAGACCAATTATATACATGTAATTATAATGATTATTATTATTATTATCATTATT
The DNA here is from genome assembly GCF_046866305.1 of Octopus bimaculoides. Lineage (NCBI taxonomy): Eukaryota > Metazoa > Mollusca > Cephalopoda > Octopoda > Octopodidae > Octopus > Octopus bimaculoides. The sequence continues at coordinate 42,582,160 of NC_142941.1, read as the reverse complement.
ATTATTATTATTATTATCTATTTAACATTATCTTTTATCTTTCATCTTTAACTTGTTTTATTCATTTGATTGTGGCCATGCAGGGCACTGCCTTAAAGAGTTTCAGTCTAACAAATCGACCACAGGACTTTTTCTTTAAGCCTAATACTTATTTGATCAGTCTCTCTTGCTGAACTGCTAAGTTATAGGGATGTAAACACACCAACACTGGTTGTCAAGCAGTGGTGGGGGGCAAACACACACACACACACACACACACACACACACACACACACACACACACACACATATACACGACAGACTTGTTTCAGTTTCTGTCTACCAAATCCAGTCATAAGACTATAGTAGAAGACACTTGCCGAAGGTGCCATGCAGTGAGAGTAAACCTGGAACCACGTGGTTGGGAAGCAAGCTTCTTACCACACAGCCATGCCAGCGCCTATTAGTGCAAGATGACAAATTTTCAGGGCATGGATTTGACCAAATAAGACCATAACTATTTGAGTGTAAAGATGGCCATGTGGGAAAGGAGCCCACTCTGACACTTTATGGTTGTGGGCTTGAACCCATGTATGGCATTTTTGACAAGTATATCTCACCTTAGTATTGTATAAAACTTTTAGATATAGAATCTGGTCAAAGACACAAATCCTTTGGTTATAAGATGGATATAACATGATTCAGTTTACCAATGCACAATTTTATGTATGTATGCATGTATGTATGTATGTATGTATGTGTGCTATGTGTATATCTATCTATCTATCTATCTATCTATCTGTCTGTCTGTCTGTCTGTCTGTCTGTCTCTCTGTCTATTTATCCATCCATCTCTCTCCCCTTTCTCTGTAACTATATACATATATATATATATATATATATATAGATACACACACACACACACACACACACACATATATATAACAAAGGAGGTGGATAATGAGAGAAAGCGAAAGAGTTGAATCCAGTATCTAGGATGTATCCATTATATTCCACCATCTATTATAAGACAAGTTAGTTTTCTCTATTATACAACTCTCTGTGAATATATAATTGTATTATATAATGCTAAACATGTGTATTGATATATAGTTTATAACGCTGAAGTTAATAATACTGCATGGAGAGGATTACAAAACAGCTATAATCATATGGAAATCATAAGGAAATAATAAATCTATATTCGCCTCTCATACCCTTTTATGATTATGTATGTATGTATGTATGTATGTATGTATATATGTATGTATGTATTTATCTATCTATCTATTTATCTATATATCTATCTATCTATTTATCTATCTATCTGCCTGTCTATCTGGCTATCTACCTTTGTATATATACACCCACATATATATAAAATTGCTGTGATTCACTAAGAGTGATAAATTGCAGAATTCAATATACAAGCAAGGAATATTCTTTTATACTTTACAACGGAAAAGCTCATAACTTCAGTACTCTGTGTTACATGTTTCCAATCATTCAACTTGTAATTTGAACATGTTTCCCTTGAAATATCTGTTGCTTGAATATATTTTGAAATAATATGTTAATATGAAATAATATGTTAATAATATGTGAAATAATATGTTAATATTATGAAATAATATGTTAATAATATGTGAAATAATATGTTAATATTATGAAATAATATGTTAAGGAAACTACTTATCTTTATGTTCCTTGCATGTGACACATGCACTAACAGTTGTTTCAAATACACAATTTACATTACCTTTTTTTGGTTCTTGTGAGAATATTCGGGACAACTTAAACTTGATGCAAGCAAAATCATTCTCATAACTTACCTCAAGAGATTGTTTTGTTGTGATGTTTATTGTAATATTTTTACAACATATTTATGCATGCACACTTTGCATGTGTTTCTTCATATATATACATACATATCTGTACATATATACATGTACACACATATGCATACATATGTATATGTATATATATATATATATATATATATATATATATATATATATATATATATATATATATGTATATATATATATATATATATATATATATATATATATATATATATATATATATATATATATATATACATATTTTTTTCATCAATTAACAATAAGCAACAACTTCAGCCACAGCAGCTCTTTGTAATTTAACAGTTATTTCTCCACTTTCTTGTTGTTCATATCTGTACATATATACATGTACACACATATGCATACATATGTATATATATATATATATATATATATATATATATACATATTTTTTTCATTTTTCTCATTGTACTACCATGCCAGACTACAAATCTTTCCTCCTCACTCTTCACAACCACCTAAAACAACACTTCTGCACACTTCCTTCCCATTGCTTTCAGCCTTCCATTAACCTTTCTTTACTCATTTTCAAAAAAACTCATTTCTCTAGCCACATTTCGTTTCTCAGTTGCTCCTTACATCACCGCCTCATCCCTAAAGGTTTCCACCTCCATTTTCACCCTACTCTCCACTCTGCAACAACCATCCTACCCAATAAGGAAAAAAAAAAAAACCAAGAATCCCCATGATAGATCGCTAACCACTACACATTTTTTGTTTCTCTGCTTGTTTGTTTCCTTGTTTCTTTCTGTGTTCCTTTCTGTAGAAGAGTGTAGGCTCGAAACGTTAAAGACTTTTTCAATTCCTGAGCATTATACTAATACATCTGTTTGTTTTCTACACCACTTGTCTTCGTCTTTTGTTTTTTTTGTGAATTCTCCCTATATATATATATATATATATATGAGTAAAGTTTAATTGCCAACTTAAAGTGGCAGTCCTGGTTAGGACTACGACTTTAAGGTGGCAAATAAACTTTATTCTATAGTTCTGTTACTGCACGTTTCTCGTTCAGAGATTTAGAACTAATAGTTCCTCTATTTATATATATATATATATATATATATATATATACATATATATATATATATGTATATACATACACACACATAATAATCTCCTAACATATTAATGAGTGTTTTTATATATTTGTTTATATTTATATATTTGTCCAGAATCACACCGGATGTAGAGGAGAGAAAATAGTAGTTCATTGAAGGAGAAGTAGTGAGAGTAAAAGCCCTTACTGAGAGCGAGTGAGAGAAAGTAACAGCAATGAGAAAAAGGAAGGGGGTGATAGATGAATTAGGAAGGAATAGGTGAAAAACAATCAGTATTTCAACTCTGTGTGAGTATATGTGTGTATGTGTGTGATTGTACAAGGGTAGTATGTGAATGTTTGTATGTGTGTTTATTATGTTCCTTATTTGTACCTTATTTATATATAAAATACTACAATTAGCCATTATTATTGATGGCACGTGGTCAGCTAGTAGCCCCATAATAAGCAACTGTATGCCATTAGCCATTAGAAAACCTCTGGCATTATTGTTTTATGAAACATATCTTTTTTATTAATTTGATATATTATATTTTAAAAGTAAGATAGTATAGCGTTATGTACGGTGGGTATATAGAATACTGCATTTTTTCAGGGAAGAATTTATAATTTATATTATAAGAGTATAATATTAGTATTTATAGATGAATCCTGAAGACAGCCTCTAGCAAGTGGTTCCTCAACATGATAGAAATAGTAAACAAATATCTTTTTTAACGAAATGCATCCTGTCAAAGTTGGAGTGAGGTGGACACATAAATAATGTAGTCTTAGATAGGCAATGGAAAAGATGTAGTGTTTATGGCTGGAACATATTCGATAGAAGATTTGTTCCATTGGGCTGAAATGGGGATTGAACAACAAGAAAGTGGAGAAATAACTGTTAAATTACAAAGAGCTGCTGTGGCTGAAGTTGTTGCTTATTGTTAATTGATGCTGCTGCTGAAAGATTGACAGACATGTATGTATGTATGTATGTATGTGTGTATGTATGTATGTATGTATGTATGTATGTATGTGTGTATGTATTTATGTATGTATGTATGAAATAAAATAAGTAAATAGATTTGTATATATATATATATATATATATATATATATATATATATATATATCTGTCTGTTTGTTTGTCTCTCTGTGTGTATGTATATATAAAGAAATTTAAAAAAATGTTTTAAAGGACATTGTCAATGATGGCACCAGAACATGTCTAAATGGAGTTAATGTGTTCTTAATACCAAATGTCTGCTTATCGACTATAAATATTTTTCTCCAACTTTCTTTTATCTTTTTATCTGAGTGACAATAACTGTCTTTATACTTATTACTGTGTGCTATCATTCAGTGACAGTATCTGGATACTCCCACTTTGTACATCTTAAATATCCATATTTAAATTATAATTCCATTTGCTGAGAATCAATGAATTATTCAACAAGTCATTGTGTCATTCCATTTTGAGAAGTTGCCTGATCAGCTTAGGAGTTGCATTGTGTAATGCATAGACAGAATAAATGTTTTTTGCTTACATCAAGATAAAATTTCCTATGAAACAATTGTAACAACACTCATAAATACGCTTTTTTAAATTTTATACCACATTATACATTTTATTCTTTAAATATTTTGTATACCATGTGATTTTGTCTAGCCAATTAATGGCAAGCTTCATGTTCATACGATGACTTGACTCTTAATGGACCCCTATAACTGAAATGCATATACATATACATACGTACATATATATACACACACATATATATATGTGTGTGTATATATATATATATATATATATGTATTTCTTTTTTCTCTCCTTGTTTCTTTTTGTGTTCCTTTCTATTGAAGAGCGTAGGGTCGAAACGTTAAAGACTTTCTCTATTCCCGAGCGTTATACTAATACATCCATTTGTTGTTTACACCACCTGTCTTCGTCTGTTGTTTTTATGTAAATTCTCCCATATATCATGCTAGCATGGGTTGGACGATTTGACTGAGGACTGGTGAAACCGGATGGCAACACCAGGCTCCAGTCTGATTTGGCAGAGTTTCTACAGCTGGATGCCCTTCCTAACGCCAAGCAATGTTAATTCTCTAAATGAAGTATTAACAGTAACTGCACGATAAAGTGAAGTATATTGCCACTTAAGTGTGGCTGACCCCTAGGGGTGGATGTTACTGTTGCTTTTAGCCCCAGGAGGACATCTCCTCCAGCTGGCTTATCGACACACTACTGTGTCCTGTTTGTTTGTTTTTTTGTTTTTTGTTGTTTTGTTTTTTTGTTTTATATATATATATATATATATATATATATATATATATATATGTGTATATGTTTGTGTATATATATATATATATATATATATATATATGTATGTGTATATATATGTATATGTATATATATATATATGTATGTGCATGTATATATATACATATATATGCATGCGCACACACACACACATTTATAATGATGGATTCTCTTTTTGTGAATGACAAATGAGGGTCCAGTAAAATAAAGTAGTAATCATGTTCTAAAATGTGTCTCTTGAGGGCCTGCTAATGCCTTGAAACCCTTTTGGCAAATGGAACAAGTAAAAGATTCAGTTTACTCGAGTGTTTGTGGATCCTTTGTTATATGTTTTCTTGAGTGGACAGCAAGGCCTGCTTTGCTTCATGTCACGAAACCTCAGTGACAAGTAAGGTGTCCACTTAGAAGAGGAGCATTAGTGAAACTTGAAGAAATTTTTAATATTCTTATTGCTATTTATATACCTAACTTTAGATACCTAACTTCATAGATATTTATAAAACTGTTTCATGGTGTGAAAAATTTAAAGGACAGTCGGTCAGTTGAGTTATTGGAACATCAGAGAGGATGCTTCACAGTATTTGTCCTGAGTCACTTCAATTTTAGATCAAACCCCACCAAGGTCAACTTTATCTCTCCTGGGTCAATGAGAATATAATCGCCATTTCTCCCTCTGCTCACCTGGATTTCGGAACTTGCACCTTTGTTAGAAATGAATATGATAACAATTTTGATAATGTCTTCAATTTTGTTCTATGATAACAATGATGATGATGATAATGATAATGATAATGATAATGATGATGAGGACAATGAATATGAGGATGATGATGAATATGATGATAACAATGACGATGAAGATGACGATGAAGACAATGATGGTGACAGTGAGGACAACATGATGATAATGGCAATGATGCTGATAGTGCTGGTGAGATGATGATGATGATGATGATGATGATGATGATGATGATGATGATAATGATGACAATGATGGTGATGATAATAAGGACTGCAATGATAAATGGGGGACTGTGATATGGATGACGATGATAAATGGTGACGGCAACGAGTTGAAGGAGGAGGAGGTGAAGGAGGAGAGGGAGGAGGAAGTAAAAGAAGAGCATAGTGACAACAAGGATGATGATGAGGAGGACAAAAAGGAAGTGGCTTAAAAATCATGACAATGATAAATCATGAAAATTCAATCATCCATACATCTGACTCCTGCTCCATTCCATCCTGCATTGATGATATCATTGTTGATTCTTTAACCACCATAATCTCCATCATCACCAATTCTATAATGTAAAATACTTACTGATGTCTCTCCCCATGATTGTAATATATTTGTCATCAATCTGTGCTATCACTGGTAGTTTTATTTTTATATTGTTAAGCTGATGAAACTTATAAAATACATATTTCTTTCCATTGAGTAATCCCTGGCCAACCGCAGAGGTACGTATTCAATATAAAAAACAACAAAATAATTGTGTTAAATAATAAATGGCTGTATAAATAAATAAAGGAAAGCAAATCATTTGAAACACATTAATTATGAAATCTCTCTGTTTACTGGCTTTGGAATCAATACATACAGCAGAACATAATACCAACTGTTTTGAACAAACACTGTGGCTTGTAAAGTGGCTCTTTTTATTATAACCCAAGGTTTACCACTGACCTGTGAGGGAATTTAACGTACAAAATGTGAATATGGAAAAGAGGACATTAAAACAGTGGCACGGCTAGACTGTGTGCTGTTCAGGAAAGTTCCTGAACCTTCCCCATGCTGCTGCCCCCATTCACTGACCTTATATAGGCTTATACAGCAGACCCAAAAATGTGGCCTCCACAAAAGCATTAACCAGGGTGTGTCACCTCTGTTGCCTTGCATCTACAGCATTAAAATGATGATGATGATGATGAAGGTGGTGCTGGTGCTGGTGCTGGTGAATAATGATAATAAAAATTATAATGATTTCAGATTTTGGCACAAAGCCAGCAGTTTCAAGGAAGGGAGCAAGTCGATTCCATCGGCCACAATACTCAACTGGCACTTATTTCATCAATCTTGTAAGAATGAAAGGCAAAGCTGACCTCAGCAGAATTTGAACTCAGAACGTAAAGACAGATGAAATAACACTAAGCATTTTGCCTGGCATGCTAACTATTCTACCAGCTTGCTGCCTAATTAGTAATAATAATGATAATAATAATCCTTTGTACTATAGGCACAAGGCCTAGATTTTGTGGAGAGGAGGGACAGTTAGTCACATCAACCCCAATATTTAATTCATTGACCCTGAAAGGATGAACGGCAAAGTTGACCTCAGCAGAATTTGAACTTAGAATATAGCGGCAGACGAAATACTGCTAAAAATTTCACCTGGTGTGCTAACGATTCTGCCAGCTCACCACCTTATTAATAATAATAATGATAATAATTATTTCTTCTCTAGGCACAAGGCCTTGAAAATTTTGAGGGAAGAAGGATAGTCGATTACATCGACCCCAGTACGTGACTGGTACTTATTTCATTTACCTCAAAAGGGTGAAAGGCAAAGTTGACCTCAGTGGAATTTGAACTCAGACCATAGCTGCAGACGAAATACCACTATGCTTTTCACCTGGTATGCTAATGATTCTGCCAGCTCACTACTTTATTAATAATCTTTTCTTCTCTGGGCACAAGGCCTGAAAATTTTGAAGAGGGGGCCACTTAATTAGACCAACTCCAGTATGGAACTGGTACTTAATCTACTGATCCCAAAAGGATGAAAGGCAAAGTTGACCTGTAGCAGCAGAAGAAATAACGCTAAGCATTTCACCTGGTGTGCTAATGATTTTGCCAGCTTGCTGCCTTATCAATAATAATAATGATAGTAATAATAATAATAATATTCATTGTTACTTTATCACATTTCAAACCAGTCATATGCTACTATTATATGGTCAAAGAAATCATTTTAGGAGATTATATAACTGTAGTAATATAATAACATGAACATTCTAACAGCATTAAATCTATAACTTATTAATATTGAAATTTTATTTTACCTACTGTCATCACTTGAAATTAATGAATATATAAATTTATCAAATTCAATTATTTATAATTGGGCTGTAATTAAGAATTTTATGAGAAACTTTTCATTTATTTTCTTGGCAAGTTACAGCTATTTTGTTTGCTCTAAATAGTCTTGTATTTCGGTAACATTGTATGCAGTAATGTAATAAATACCAAGAATATTGATTATATATGATGTATTAGAATCTGAAACTAAAACTATAGCAGACCTCTCCTGTTAATTCTATAATGTAACCAAGTGCAACTAAAGTATATAGTCACAGAAATTTGATTCCTAAATTGATGATAAAAACATAATAAGGTATGTCTCTCAGTTTGCAAGCTAAATTCTCAAGTTAAACCATTCATATAAAATGCCGAATTTTTGACTGACATTTAATTCATCTAAACAAAACTAATGTTACCTTCGTTTCTTTAAGATACAAACTTATAACAAAACTTAATAAATAACAAATATATTTCAGAAAGATTCTTATCATTCATCATTATCATCTTTGTCTTTATCTTTATCTTCATTTAACGTGTCTTTTTCCATGCTGGACTGTCTGACAGGAACTGACCAGCCAGAAGACTGTATTGAACTCCAATGTCTACTTTGGCATGTTTCTACACTTGGATGCCCTTTTGAATGCCAACCCTTTTACAGCATGTACTTGGTGCTCTTTTCATGGCATCAGCACATGTTACCATATACTTGCAGGACAGGACCCCTTAACTGAATGGGGTATAGTATTGAAGGAGGTGAAAGTATGTTAAAAGGATAGGAACAGGTCTCTTGCTAAAGAGGTAAACGCAAGACCTTCCCAGCAGGAAAGCAGAAGAGAGAGAGACACACCTTCAAGGTATAAGCTGAATATAAGAAAGAGAACAGGTATAGAGGACTTGAAGGGGTAGGTAAGTGCACTAGAAGGGAAATAGTGTGAAAGATGATTAGAGATAAGGGATTGAGGTAGACCCATTGATTATCAGTTTGGGGGTGTAGAGTGAAGTGAAGGAAATAGAGGTAAGTCAAGGTGGAAGAGGTGATAAGTGACAGTAGTAGGGATTCAATGGGAAGTGCAGGGAATAAATGGCATTATTTACAGCACCTTAACCCTTTTGTTACCAACCCGGCTGAAACCGGTTCTGGCTCTGAGTACAAATGTCTTGTCTTCATAAGTTTTGAATTAAATTCTTTGTTATATTTAAAGTAATTGAAAGAAACACAGAGCATCTTAAAATAAATACAGTAATGAAAAGGTTAAAGTGGCAAGCTGGAAAAACTGTTAGTAATATGCTTAGTGGCATTTTGTCTGTCCTTACATTCTCAATTCAAATTCCACCGAGTTCAACTTTGCTTTTCGTACTTTCAGGGTTTACAAAATAAATACCAGTTGAAAACCGGGGTTGTTGTAATCAACTTATCCCTCCTCTGAAATTGCTGGCCTTGTGCCAAAATTTGAAGCCATTATTTACAACACCCGAGTGAATAGTACTGCAGTAAGAAGATTGGTGGATGGACAGGTGTTAAAAGATAAATTGTTGGGTAAGTCTTGGTGGGACATGATTTTTACTGAGATGGACAGGTCTTCTCAAGTATGAGATAGCTTTTCATTAACTGAAATATTTAGAAATATGGTGGAGAGACTGGGAAGACTGACATTATATGAATCATGAATGTCAATATGTGGGAAGGGAATAGTTATCTACAAGACCAATACCTTATAGATACAATCTCCATCAAAGATCAAAATGTCAAGCAAAGTTTAATATAGAATAGAACTGGATGTCAATAAATAGAAAGACTTCAGACATTGAGCTGGCAGAATTGTTAGCATGCCAAGATGGCGAGCTGGCAGAAACGTTAGCATGCCGGGAAAAATGCCTAGCGGTATTTTGTCTGTCTTTATGTTCTGAGTTCAAATTCTGCCGAGGTTGACTTTGCCTATTGGGGTCGATAAATTAAATACTAGTTGCATACTGGGGTTGATCTAATCGACTGGTCCCCTCCCCAAAAATTTCGGGCCTTGTGCCTGGAGTAGAAAAGAATTGCTAGCATGCCAGGCAAATTCCTTAGCAGCAATTCAACCATCTTAACATTCTGGGTTCAAATTCCTCTGAGGTCAATTTTGCCTTTCATTCTTTTGGTGTCTAGAAAATAAGTACTAATTGAGTACTGGGGTCAATATAATCGACTTATCCCCTGCACAAATTTGTGCCAAAATCTTAAACCAATAAGTAGGACTCTTGCCCCACCAAAAAGATGTTTCATAGTAATTCAGTTGTACTTCACTGTATATAAGTACTAAATAAGTAAACAATTTGTTTGTTTGTCCCACGTACCATTGTCAGAGCCTATGTGTAGTTGCTTGCCCTCGATGATAAAGCAGCCAAATTCCCTTAAATCACTCTTTACTATCTTCAACAACAGCAAAAAAAAAAAAAGAATAATAATAAATGTTTTAAGTATATGAATTCCGATATCTTTAGAGATATCACTTCCACTGGAGTCAACAACCAACATATTATTCATCTATGTGTAACAAGGAAAAGTTTAGTAATTAACTCTGTCTGTTTATGATGCGGACTCTCCTGCCAAAGATGATGTATGAGTGTTCAGCCTTTTTGCTGAAGGGCCTGCACAAATGATTTGTTTATAGTTATCAAATGTATGTGTTTGTACATTCGTTCACTCCCTCCGTCAAATCAACTTTGCCTGAACAGGTGCACAGTATACCACACGTCAGGTGTTAAAGTGATTGCTGAGAAATGTGAGATGAAGTATTTTGCTCAAGAACACTACGTACCACCCGGTCTAGGAATTGAACCCATAATCTCATGATTGTGAGTACAACATCCTAACCACTAGGCCATGCATCTCTTTATAATATGTAAGATAATAGTTAAAGTGTAGGAAAATAAACAGAATTTTGTAAAGGTAATTAATTCATCTCGTTGGACTTACAACTGATTTGATTTCAACAGTTTATGTAAACTATTGCAGGTGTATTAGAAATATAATATTTCTAAATCTCTCAGAGAGATTTAAGCAGTAGTGGAGCGATAAAGTTGTAGTATATTGTCAACTTAATGTGACAATCCCAATAAGGGAACACACTACTGCCGGGCTTCTCTATCCAGCTGGCAAGCTACTTCAAGCTGATGACGAGCAAAGACTCAGAAACATGTCCCTGAATGCTGGCTAGGCTGGGTGGAGGAGCTTGTCTCCCCCTCGCAAACCTAAGGACACAGTAATTGTGTCAAGGCCGACAGGAAGCAGTCCAGCTTCCTAGGGCTAAACGGCAGTAGTGTGTTCCCTTATTGGGATTGTCACATTAAGTTGACAATATACTACAACTTTATCGCTCCACTACTGCTTAAATCTCTCTGAGAGATTTAGAAATATTATATTTCTAATTTTGCTGATCAGTGAATAAACTTCACTATGATTTATATAAGTTTGCGAAGGCAAAACGGGCTTCGTTATCCAGCTGGCAAGCTACTTCTGGAGAAGCGCTATCCCGGACTTGGTCTGGAAGGGCGCTGTCCCTGAAAGGAAGGGCGGAGGTGGTGCAGACGTTTATTGCGTCAGTTATCACCTACCGCCTCACCATCGTCCCCTGCCCTGATTTGTGGCTAAACAAGCTGGTTCGGATTCTCTTCCGCTTTTTGTGGAGGGGAAAGCCGCTTGTGAGGCGCTCCGTGTGCTGTCAGGAACCGTTAAAGGGTGGCCTAGGGATGCCATGGTTGTTGATGTGCAAATATGCACTGAGACTAAGGCATCTCTGGTCTTACCTGGACGGTGGTCAGGTGTGGAATTTGCTCGCCGAGGAATTCTTTCCACGACCAGCCTCTCTAGAGGGATTTAAACCCGGTTTAATTAAAAGACAGAAATCGACTGAATGGCAAAAGGAATGCCGGCAGGCACTTGAGCTAATCCACAAGGCGGGTAAGGCCGGCAGCGGGAATACCACCTCTGCGTTTTACAAAGGGTTGGTAGAGTTTAAAAGTGACGACGTGCTAGGAGAGACACTGGGGCTCGATGAGAACCAGCTATCCAACCTGTTTCGGAACACTTTCAGGGCGGGGTATTTGGATAATTACCAAAGATCCCTGAATTGGCAGTGTTTCAGGAATGCTTTACCTGTCCACGAGAAATTGTCCAGGCACGGGATTTCAGTGCCACCCGAATGTCCAAGATGCGGGCAGGAGAAGGAAACCATCCTGCACGCTCTTGTTCAGTGCACCCATCTTTCGGAGATGACAATTTACGTCGAACACGTGCTGTCGCACCTAGGAAGAGTACAGCTATCGGCTGAGTCTGTGATTAAGAATGCACCGCCCGCCGGACTACCTAAGGAAGGTGAGGCTTGTTTTCTATGTACAATCGCAGTTATGAAAGAGTGTGCATGGAGAACTCGAATGCAAGGTATGAAGACAAGAACCTTCATCTCCGGCCCTGGAATGCTATACTATTTCAGGTACCACCTGAAAAGCAAGATAGGGCTGGAGAGAAGACACCTGTCTAGAAGAGTATATGAGGAAAGATGGAAGGAAGTAGGAAGGAAGTTGCGAGTGAGCGGCCCTACTTAAAATTTTCCTGGAAAAAATACAAAGGTGTAGACTGGTGTACCCTGGAATTAGGTGTAAACCATTGAAAATATTCCAAGTTTTGTAGAAAAATTTTTAAATATATATATTTTTAAACGTATATTTTTTTTAAAAAAAAAGCTAAAAAGACTCACTAAATGACAATTCTTAAATGTTTGTAGTGTCTTGTATTGTCCCATCTATGTATGATATTTTATTATCGTAATAAAGAGAATTGGCAAGCTACTTCTGGCTGATGACAAGCAAAGACTCAGAAACATGTCCCTGAATGCTGGCTAGGCTGGGTGGAGGAGCTTGTCTCCCCCTCGCAAACTTAAGGACACAGTAATTGTGTCAAGGCCGACAGGAAGCGGTCCAGCTTCCTAGGGCTAAACGGCAGTAGTGTGTTCCCTTATTGAGATTGTCACATTAAGTTGACAATATACTACAACTTTATTGCAGGTGTATAATTTAATTGATATATAGAGCTGGTGTGTAATAACAATGAATTATTATGTTTATATCTGCAAAGAATCATAATTAGAAATTCTTGATACTTGTATAACACAGCTGTCAAGGTAAATTAGAAATTTATTCAAGTGAGCTGTTGCTAAAATATTGTGTTGAGTCAAAAGTTTTGCAATACTTTGGAAACTTATTGGCTTTATTTGTCAAGTTACAATAAAAGCAGCCTAGCATTCAAAGTAGAGGCCTGTCTGAAATCACACTGTCTGAAGACATTATTTTACAAGTTCTTTAATATGCTGATACCAGTTCTTGTCCTTCAAAGTAAAGAATTCCTTCGCTGAAGCTTTCACCTCTTCTTGTGGGATGAAGTGTTGTGAGCGCAGGAAATGAGCTATGGATTAGAACAAGTAATAAACCGAGGGAGCTAGGTGTGGACTGTATACTGGGTGTGGCATCAGTTTGATTCCTTCAAATCCCTGGAGTTTATTCTGGGTCATTTGAGCTTGCTTTCATTAACCAATGTTGGGTCTTCTTGCCACAAAATGGCATACATCTCCTGCAGCTGTTTGGAGTATAGGTTAACATTGATGGTTCGACCACCTAGAATGAACTTGCAGTTAATTATCCCCTCATAATTCCACCAGATGCAGAGCATCACCTTGTGTTCAATGGTGACAGATTCCAGAAGCTGGCCCTTGCATAACCACTACTTATACACATTCGAATTGTAGAAGAATATCTTCCTCTGATTATTACCTGTTCCAATCTATGGCTTGCTTCCTGTATTTGTGACACTTCATCAACCAACAGGAGGTGGAAGCTTCGGGGTAAGTGCTAATGGTTGTTTTGGCATTAGGAAGGGCATCCAGTCATAGAAACTATGCCAAATCAGACTGGAACCTTGGTGCAGCTCCCCAGCTTATCAGTTTTCAACCAAACTGTCCAACTCATGCCAGCATGGAAAACAGATGTTAAATGATGATGATGAGGAGGAGGAGGATGACGATAATTTTAAGGCCTGAGATTTAGGGAAATGGGCTTGTTAGTTGTTTAAACTGACCTCTGTGCTTGTACTTATTTTTATACACTCCTGAAGAGATGAAAGATGAAGTTGACTTTGGTGAAATTCAGATTCAGAACATAAAGAATCAGAAATGAAGGGGCGAAATAATTTGTCGAATGCTATAAAATCTAATGGACATTGCAAGAACAGTGAACAGTGTGAAGTTTTACATAAAATGGGACAAGGTGGGGAAACGAAAATAATGATGGTAATAGTAACTAGTGTTTCTGATTTAGGCATAAGGCCAGCAGTTTTAGGGGTGGTATATAAATCAACAGCATTGACCCTAAGACTTGACTGGTACTTTATTTATTGAAGAATGAAAGACAAAATTGATTTCAGTGAGATTTTAAACCTTGAACGTAAATAGTGTGAAAAAATGCTACAAGACATATTGTCTGTTGCCCCTACAATTCTGATTTTTTATTGACTCTTAAAAAAAAAATAATTCCTGCTAATTTAGGCAAGGAGCCTCAAATTTTTGTGGGGAGGGTAAAACCAGCTACATTCACCCCAGTGCACAACTGGTTTTCATTTTATCAATCCTGAAAGAATGAAAGGCAAAGTTGATCTCTGTTGCATTTTAATTTAAAACATAAAGAGACCGAGTCACTATGCATTTCGTCCAAAGCAGTAACAATGCTGCCAGCTTAACACCATTTAAGATAATCCTTTGTACTATAGGCACAAGAGCTGCATTTTTGAGGGAGAGGAACTTGTCAATTACATTAACCTCAGTGCTTAACTTGTACTTCATAAATCCTAAAAGGATGAAAGGCAAAGCTGACCTCAGTGCAATTTGAACTCAGAATATAAAGCTGGACAAGACGCCACTGAGTATTTTGTCAAGCATGCTAATGATTCTGCCAGCTCACAGCCCTTTAAAGTAATAATAAGGGAAAAACAAGAAGGAGATGGAAGAAGATAATGTTAATAAACAGGTTTATCAACACCCAGACAATTGTCATCATCACTAACAACAACAGCAACAGCAACAGCATTACCTCAACTACAACAACTTCCACTACTTCCTATACTCTTACCATCACCATCTGCAACAACAACAACAACAACAAGTACATTCTGTCCCCTTACTATCTGCTATAATCACACCATTTTCACTCCTCTATTAGCATAACACTTTAAATATTAGGATGTGATTGTAGCCATAAAGTCTTTATTTCAATTACATATGCTCTGCTAGACATGTTGATACCTTTCATTTACTTGGTTGCTTTCGTGACAGCCAGGGTACAGTAAATTGTTATTATGACCCATGAAAAAACAATGACAAATAGTTCTCACCTGCTCTACTATGTTTCATAATTTAACACCTGAATATAGAAAATATATATGGGAAAGCAAATTATTCATATGATATTATCTCATGTGCGTGTCGTGTGCTTGGGTGCATGTGTACGAGGATGCTTGCATGAGACTATGTCTGTGTGTGTGTGAGTATATCACACATGCGTGTGTATCATGCATGCATTCTAGTGTTTATGCATGCAGAAAATCTAAGTTGGGTGTAAGCGAACTTGTGACTCCATCAATAGTTTAACTTTTTCTCTCACTCTCTTTCTCTGTCCATACACATGCACACACACACATACTCACACACACAGACACACACACATGCTTGATCATATATGTATATATACATATACATATATATATATATATATATATATATATATATATATATATATATATATATATATATACATATATATACATACATATATATACATGTATGTATAACTATATACATATATACATATATGTATTTATGTACATACATATGTTTATGTCTATGCATGCTTGTGTATGTGTGTATATATGTATATATTTATATGTGTGTATATATATATATATATATATATATATATTGGTATGTCTAAAACTTTGTGTTCAACATATTTTTTATCAATGAAACATAACAAAAAATAAATAACCAAATAAAGTAAAAAAAAAAGACAAAATTAATAAACAGTAAAAACAAATTCTGCATTGTATTAAAAAATAATGTTCCCGCTATGACTCAGCCACACTATTGTCATGCAGATGTGCAAATTTGTGCAACAACTGTTAAGATTTAAATGTTTGATCACTATTAATTTTTCTTTGTTCTCTGTCTCTATTAAGCTTCAATACATTTGGTTGTCCTATGAACCTTTACCTTGTATTAAAGTGCAAAAAAACACACCTATTCATGCACATACAAACATGCACACATGCGGGCACACACACACAACACACACACACACAAACGCACACACACACAAACGCACACACACTCACTCACATTCATATGATGCACTGACAAAAAATTCAGGTTACAACATACATGTGAACTTAGATCAATATATAAATAAATATACTTGGTTTGGGGATTTGGACTATTGAAAATGTTGCAAGACACAACGAAAATTTTGGGGAAAAATAAATAAGTAAATGAGTGGAAACTTTACTGGTGAGTGTGTTAAATAATAAGGCAGTAAAACAGAATGACTCTCCGCAGACACAACTAAATAAATAAATAAAAAATATTTATATATACACACACACACACGGTGCAGTGAATGAGCTGTCGTCTAAATTACGTAAAAATGAAAATAATACCAACATCTCATTTTAACAGATATATTTACCAAGATTACATGAAAATATCTTGAAATACTAAGGAGTAAATTTATTCAGTAAAATTGACATTAGCTTCAACCACGGCCTCTGGATAACTTTGGAATTTTCTGCAGCTCTTCTGAATGGTCTCCTTGTTTAAGTTGGTGTATGCTGCCATAATCCGTGTCTTCAGTTCATCTTTGGTGTTACAAAGAGTTTTCTTGGTCTCTCGCTCAACTGCTCCCCACACATAATAAGCAAGGGGGTTGCAGTCTGGGGAGTTAGGTGGCCAGATGTTAGGGGCGATGTGGTTGCAGAAATTGTCTGACAGCCATGACTGAGGGGTCTCCTGCTTATGTGGCGAGGTGCAGAGTCCTGTTGCCAGACACAAGGTCTTCCAGCAGCCACCTTCTTGACTCAGGGCAGCACTTCCTCCTCCAGGCACTTGATGTAGGCCTCCGTGTTGAGTCTGAGGGCGTGTGAGAAGATGAATAGAGGTATAAAGTCGCCATCGCTAGTGATCACTCCAAACATCATGATGTTGACTGGATGTTTGATTTTTATTACTCTCAGTACATGTCCTCAGATTGTACTTTGATTGACCTGAGGCTATAGGGAAGGCACTTGCCCAAGGTGCCATGCAGTGGGGCTGAACCTGGGACCATGTAGTTGAGAAGCACACTTCTTACCACACTTCCATTTGTAAACAAGAATATGTCTTTTACCTTTTTAGGAAACTATTTGGTTTAGGAAAACCAATCATATCATTAGCTTCCTCTTCAGTTTATAAATATGTATATATGTATGTATGTATGTATGTATGTATGTATGTATGTATGTGTGTGTGTATGTATGTATGTATGTATGTATGTACGTATGTACATATGTATGTATGTATGTATGTATGTATGTATGTATGAAGTATATATGTATATATGTATATATGTATGTATGTATGTATGTATGTATGTATGTGTGTATGAATGAAAAAACTGTAGAAAAGAAGAAGCTGTTGATATATGAAAATTTTGAAACAAAATTTGATTCTGATGACTCTCTTGCACAGATTTTGAACTTGGAATTAATAAAATAAGATTTCCAGAAATATATTTATATAAGTGTATATATATATATATATATATATATATATATATATATATATATATATATATATATAGAGAGAGAGAGAGAGAGAGAGAGAGAGAGAGGTTATTTTCAAGCAAATATTTTAAATATGAAGAATATTGATATCATTTATTTACTCTTCTCCACTTTTATTTATATATTGATCTTAAATACAAGAATATTTAAAAATTCTTCGTTGAATTTGTTGCTAATATTAATATAAGACGAAGAATTTTGTAGTTAATGTCAATACAAGAAGATTCATAATACCTTGAAAGAAAATTTACTCTAGACTATCTTTAAAAGTTTTTCTTTCATCTTGAAAAAACAGTGAAAAATAATGTTTTGATTTAGAAATATTTGGTTGGAGGTTATTTTGCAGACGAAAATTTGGGAGTAAAGAAAATAATATTTGCAAAAAGTTGTGTAATATGATGAATGATGATGCCATATTTTTATTTCTTACCATTTTATGTTCTTTTTTGATCTGGCGAAAGCCAATACACACATACTTATACACCACACACACACACAGACATATATATTTACATATACATACATAGATACACACATATTTATATATATATGTATGTATGTATGTATGTATGTATGCATGCATGCATGCATTATGTATGAGTATATATATGCACACACACACATAGAGATATGTACATACATATATATGTCTATATATATGTATATGTCCATATATACATGTGTGTGTGTGTGTGTTTATATATATATATATATATATATATATATTTATGTACACACACATATATATATATATACATCTATATATGTATATATGCGTACACATATACATAAATGCATACATACTCACACAAGTATTTTGAGATTCTGGGTTTAATTATTACCTATTGTTGTAATAAACTTTAGTAATCTTTTCCAAGCCTAGCTGTCTCGCTGTCTCCCATGATTATTTACAAATAATTCACAGAAGAGTTTGAAAATTAATCATCTTTTCAACAGTCTCTATACTAATCCCATTATTTTAATATATAGAAAGTATATATTTCTGCGTTTCAGTGATAAAGTGATTTAATCAACCATCAAATTAACTTTCTGTTTTCTCTTCACCCTCTTTCTATCTCATTTCCCTTTTCTTTTTCCACCCATTTCCTCCTCTTTTCTGTTACACTTTCTCTCTTTCTTTCTTTTTTTTACATCTTTTCCCTCTTCCACTTTTATGTTTTGTTCTTGTTTTTGCTTTTTTTTGTAATTTCTCATAGTTCCTCCAAGAAATATCTTATATCTACTGAGACTACTTTATTCTTTCTCATTGCACAAACATGTGTTCATACATACATACATATATACATACTTAAAAATATATGTATTTATATGTATGTATGTGCATATATATGTATGAATATACATAGGTGTCTATACATATGTTTTTATACACACCACATATGTACATATATATAAATAAATAAATATATATATATATTTATATATATACATGCACACGTGTATTTACACATATATGCATCATGATGATGCATATACACATACATATACGTACATACAAATATTTATACACATATATATATATATACATATATAGATAGATATATATATATATAGATAGAAAGACATACTTACATATACACATACATACATATATATATATGCACACATATGCATACATATGTACACATACATGCACACATGCACACTTTCATACACACACATATACATACTTATGCTTACACATATTTATACTACTATGTATATATACATGTTACATGAGTGTGTGTGTGTGTGTGTGTGTGTATTTGCATACATTTACATGCATGAAATCACCTAATCCTCTCTCTCTCTCTGTTTTCCAGCTTACTCGTACTCTTCTTCACACATTTTCCTCACATTCTCTCTTTCTCTCCTACCCCCCTCTCTCTCTCTTTCTCTCTCATTACACCACTCTCAGCACACTCTACCCTTTCCCTTTTTTTTCACCTCCACTCCATTCCACTACATCTCTTAAACAAACAAACAAACTAACATGCCAAACTTCCCTTCAATGAATGCCATAAAAATCGTTCATTTTAAGAAGCTCAAAGTCAAGAAGCAGAGAGACTTAAGAAGAAACTAACATATTGATTTAGCATGCTATTTTAATGACATACGCTACCTTGAAACCAATACAAGCCATTGTTTAAATCACATCAGTTAGTGGAAAAACCTTCACATCAAATGAAGCTTTAACAAAAACAAAATTAAAAATAAAACACAGAAAACAATATATATATATATATATATATATATATATATATATATATATATATATATATATATATATATATGTGTGTGTATATATGTATATATATATATATATATATATATATATATATATATATATATATATATATATATATATATATATATATATATATATATATATGTATATACATATATATATATATATAAAATGAAAATGTGGAAGACACTTGATTTTGATTTAAAAGTTATAGAGATTTATGGTTTGCGTATCACGGAGTATTTCTAGTGTGTGTGTGTGTATGTGTGTCTGATCATGTTTGTGTGTGTATGATTTTATGTGTGTAGTGTGTACATGTCTATGTGTGAATGTGTTTGTTTGTATATGTGTATGTATGTGTGTATGTGTATGCCTAAGTGTGTTTGTGTATATGTGTGTATCAGTGTGTGTGTGTGTGTGTATACATGGTATGAAACCAGGCAGAGATGTGCTATTGGTAGTCATGTATGGTAATGCAATCCCTTTGCATGTGATGAGGCTTTCAATTACTGACGAAGCAACCCCAATCCCCAACAAGCTTGCTTGGGCATGAGGGTGACTTTAGAGCCCCACTAAAATGAATAATAAAACATGTACAAATTACTGATAAACTCAAGACAGTTCCTTGGTCTTTGAATAACAACTATTTACTCTGTATCACCACACAGTGGACATATATTCACTAGCCCTACTGGCACATCTGTAGAACCAATATGTTTGAACTGTTTTCTGCAGCTTACTAAGAGGATGCTACTTGTAAATGCATTTAATTCTTGTGGTGATTGTTATGTGAAATAGCATCAGATATACGCAAAATCAAATCAAACGTAAAATCACATAATCAAATATATACCAGATCTATCAAATGCGTACTACATCAATCAAATATATACCACATAAATCAAATGTATACTACATCAATGAAATATATATCTTATCAATTAAATGTACACAACGTTAATCAAATTTATACCACATCAATCAAATGTATACTATATCAATCAAATATGTACTTCATCAGTCAAATGTACTCTAGATTAAGCAAATATATATCACGTCAATCAAATGTATACTTCATCAATCAAATATATACCACATCGGTCAAATGTACATTACCCCAATCAAATTTATATCACATCAATAAAATGTATACTACATCAATCAAATATATGGCACACCATTCAAGTATATACAATCAATCATATATATACCACATAAATTATTATTATTATTATTATTATCATTATTATTATTATTTAGCAGGCAGTACACAATTATAATAGCATTAGCCTATGTATTCTTTTTAAAATAAGATGGTAGGGTTTAATATGAGGGCGATTTCAATGCAATTTTAGCACACCAATTGATAACAAAGAGACCACATCTAGGATTCAACAAATTAAGAAGCTGTAGTATATGAGGGTTAATTAAACTGATCACACCCACATCTTACACATTTGTAGCATTGGCTAATATAAGAAATTATTCTTAAACTAAGTTATCTAATTCATTTAGAAATATTTTTATATTTAAATTTAATTTAGTATATTTAAAAACAAAATTTAATTTTATGCATAAAAATATCTCAAACTAAAATATCAAATAACAAAAAAACACTACCCAAGCTTTAGGCCAGTGACTAATGTTTCTGCTGGGTAAATCTTCCATTACATGCAGTTCAAATGTAATACTTGATTTTTATTTCTTTTAGATTTTACAAACCAATGAAATTGCAGTAAATGACATTAATTATGTATAAAATATACAGATAGAGGTTTGTTAATTATCTAATCAATTTTTATTTTTGACTCATTAGGGATATTTGAATCAAAATTTAAGGAAGTCTAATTATTTTATGCAAATGAAAATTCTGCTGAATTCACTTTTTGAGCCTTAAGACCAAGTATAAGCTTTTGATGATAAATGAGGAGCAAGCAGAGAATAAGTTTTGTTATTAATTTATTCTAGGCACATCTTGACAACAACGAGCATTCTTCAATTGGTTCGCATGCATGGATACATCCATCCACACTTTTTCCTATCCATCTCTTTCATACATATTTCTTTGTTTTTATGTTTTCATATTTGTTGTTTTCCACATTGGCCTGAATTAAGATGAGAATTCTTAAGGTAATATTATATGGCCAGATAAGGTGGCAAGTTGGTAGAATTGTTACTGTGCCGGGCAAAATGGTTAGTAACATTTCATCCATCTTTATATCCTGAGTTCAAATTTCATCAAGGTTGACTTTGCCTTTCATCCTTTTGGGGTCAATAAAATTAAGTACGAGTGAAACACTGGGGTCAATGTAATCAACTTAACCCCTCTCTCGAAGCTGCAGCCCATGAGCCAAAATTTGAAACCAATATTCTTTCAATCAGTAAAGCAGTGAGCTGGCAGAATTGCTACCACTGTGGGCAACATGCTTAGTAGCATTTCATCAGTTTTTACATTCTGAGTTCAAATTCCACCAAAATCAACTCGACCGTTCATTCTTTTGGGTCAATAAAGTAATTAAAGGTGAAGGTAAAGTTACCATTTTGAGTCTTGTTGACACATAAGGGCTGGTTTCCTGGTTTCCATGGTGTATAAATTCCCCACCTGGATGGGATGCCAGTCAGCCACAGGGTTACTCACTTTCGCCAGCTGAGTGGGCTGGAGCAATGTGAAATGAAGTGTTTTGCTCAAGAACGCAATGCGTTGCCTGGTCTAGGAATCGAAACCACAATCTTATGATCATGAGTTGAACACCTTAACCACTAAGCCACGTGCCTCCACGATAAAGTAAGTGCCAGTTGAGCATTGGTGATGATGTGATCAATTTCTCACCCCCAACCCCACCCCTGAAACTGCTGGTCTTGTGTGAAAATCTGAAACCAATATCCAATGGCCAGATACCTTTCCTGACGTCAGCATTTGTTTTTGTTTTTTTTAAATATTTTTATAAAGTAGAGTACTGCTTCTTCACATTTCCACATGTCAAACAACTGAGCTACTTTGTCTTTTTGGTTACACAAGGCATAAACAGTGTCACCATTGCATAAGCAGTTCCACTGCAAAGACATGTGAAAGCACACACATTCATGAACACAAACGCTCACACACACACACACACACACACACATATACACACATATTTATATATGAAGGCTTTTTTCCGTTTCCGTCTGCTGAGGTTATAGTAGAAGACACCTGCCCGAGATGCCACACAGTGGGATTGAACCTGGAACTACATGGCTGAGAAACAAACTTCTTATCATATAGCCATGCCTAAGTCTTTTTGTGAGTGTGTGACTGTGTGTGTTTATACACATATATATATAATACATGTATGTATATATGTGTGTGTGCATGTACACATATACATACATATATATACTCACACACATACACAATTATATACATAGGTACACATGTGTATGTATATATATATATATATATATATATATATATATATATATATATATATATATATATATATATAGATATATTTATATTTATTTATTTATTTATTTATATATGTATGTATGTATATATATATATAAACTGAGTGGTGGATAAAGCTGATTTATTTCCTTGGTCTATGTTATCAAATAACTTAATTTTAGCATTCGGAACGTTAGTAAGCTGGGGAACTAAAAACTATACAAAAATAAATTAAATATCTTCTTTAAAACAT
Source organism: Octopus bimaculoides (assembly GCF_046866305.1). Taxonomy (NCBI): domain Eukaryota; kingdom Metazoa; phylum Mollusca; class Cephalopoda; order Octopoda; family Octopodidae; genus Octopus; species Octopus bimaculoides. Next base: position 42,558,026 of record NC_142941.1, on the reverse strand, counting down.
TTTCAGGTTTTAGGTTTTCATTTATTATTAATTATCTATTTATTACCTCTACCTTAGCAAAGGCAGAGGTATTGTTTTCAGTTGTGTTTGTTAGTCTGTGGACAAGATATCTCAAGAACCATTGGATGGATTTGGATGAAACTTTTAGGGATGTTTGGCCTCATGACTGGCATGAACTGATTAGGTTTTGGGATTGATCCGGTACCAGACAAGGATTCTGGATTATTTTTCCGATTTTTTTTACTTAAGTTTTGAGAGCGGTCAGGTTCATTTTTAATATTCGCGTTTGTGAGAGCACTCGAGTTTATTTCAGATCTTCTCATGTTAAAAATCATTTCCGGCTAATCGTTGAGAGGATGTTAGTGTTGCCTTGGTGGAGGTTTACACTCTCTGAGTGCTCTTGTTTAATTCTTTTTTTTTTTTCTTTTGGCTATTTGCAATTTATTGTCTCTTTTGCTTAAAAAACCTTTTTTTTTTTAATAAATTAAGTGAGTTAATAGATGAAAATATATATTAGGCTAATGTTATATCTTTGCCACGTATTAGATTAGGATGACAGTTATCTCTTGTTGATTTCCCCTCCAGCATAATGCATTGGTATTCCATGCAGTGTTGTGCTCTGGTTTAGAAGGTTCAACTGATTGGATTTTTAACTGGAAGGCAAACTAATTTTCCATTTTTTAAAAATTTCATTACTATGTGGTGATGAGATTCTTTTTTCAACCAGTTGGTTTGAAGTTCAATCCCATTATTTGCCATCCTTGACAAGTCTCTTAATTCATAATCCCAATGGGACCAATGTTTTGTGATGTGATGTAGGGTGGTGAGCTGGCAGAATCATTAGCATGCCGGGTGAAATGCTTAGCGGTATTTCGTCTGCTGTTGTGTTTTGAGTTCAAATTTCGTGGTGGTGGTGGTGATAATGATGATGATGATGATGATGATGATGATGATGATGATGATGATGATGATGATGATGATGATGATGATGATGATGACGATGACGATGATGATGATGATGAACTACATATGGCTATGCTATGTCCACACTTACAACTTGCATTTCCAATTTGGAAGCCTTATCTTGTGTTAATTATTGATCTGTTGGAAGGTGTCCAAACCTGTGCAGCTAGATAAATACTCCTTGTTCAATTTCTTACCATAACTAGAATGTGTTGCTTCTTTAGACATCTATGGGCAAAAAAAAAAAAAAAAAAAAAAAAAAAAATGAGATGAGTTTGAAAACTTCCATAAGATGGTGTCAAAGAAGCTGTGGATATTCTGAAAGATGGGACAGGGTAGGAATAATTTAAGAAAAAAAAATGGAAATTCAATTCCGTTGCCTGCCCTGGTGTCTATTCGTCATATATGATACATGATTCCAGTGTTTTCCAACCACCAAAGTAAATTGGCACTAATGAAAAGGAAGCTTTATATTATTCAGAACATCCATGTAAGGATTTGAACTCCATCTCTGAAATTATCAGTTCATAGCAACCAGACTTTCATGTGGACAACCTAAAAATTGACCAATCAGCTTGAAGTTATAGCATGAACAGGATCTCGAATATTCTGGGGATCTGCATTCTTTTCCCCTAGTTAAGTAGTTTGGTACCTAAATCATGCCAGACTGCTGTTGGTTTTCTAGCAAGTCATATCATAGCTCTCTCCCATAAGCTTTAACAATTTGCACTGGACTTGTATCTTCATTTTTCCCTTTTCCAGATATTAATGGCTAAGCCAATGCAGTAAAGTTATCCTTACTTACTATTCTAATAACCAGTGAATCGATAATAATTTATGTATGATACATGAATAATTTTCTGTCAATAAAATCTGTTGTTGAACGTTTGTGAGGTTACTTTTGCTATAATCCATGCAACCAGCCTGATTCTATATTCAGTTAAAAATGACACTGTATCAGTCTTTCTCACAACCAACAATGCAATGTCGATGGTCTTCAGCAAACACAAATATATCAGCTCATGACATATGAAATGAAAGCTGACTAAATGTCTGAAAGCAAGCATGAACATTCAGGACAAACTTATAAAAATCTTTGGACAGGCAAAGGGTTAAAACATTTTTTCCATAGCATCATAATTTCTGTTTTTAAATGTAGAATTCAAAAACATTTTTGTAAAAACAATACATAAACCAATAACTGGTAGAATTGTCAATTAAAATGGTAGAAACTTATTTTGTTGATGTCTACAGAATCATAATCTTCATGTTTGAAAATGTAGGAATCCAAAGAGATTGAGAAAAAAAAAAAAAAAAGAGAAAGAAGATTAGGGTTGACTATGCAATATCTCTGTCTTCTACAAACTTTCAAATTGATTCCTCTCTATCTATACAGACCAGTTTTCTTGGATTTCAGGGTGTAGCTAACCCTGATTCAGCTATATTTTTGTCCCAAAAGATTTTCTAACTGTGACCATTGTGTCTTTTTCCCAGTCTTTGTGTATCTAGGACTACATTACGCTATGTATTTTGCCTTTCTTTTCAGATGATAAGCTGGAATTTGTGGAGATTTTGCTCTAATTTCTTTGAAAATGAGTATTGTTTTTTTGCGGGGGTTATTATCATTGTAGCTGTTCAGCCCTAGGTCAGCCTCAGTTGAGCTGAAATATAATGGAAGGTATTTCAGCAATGAGCATGTCATATGTTCATGGATATTTAGAATTATATTGCCCTATGTATCTTTAATATTTTGGACATACATCGCTTAGTAGTAGGGTGTTCTGCTTATAATCATAAGGTCGTGGGTTTAATTTCTGGGCTAGGTAACATGTTGTGTCTTGACACAAGGTATTTCATTCCACCTTGGTACATTCTACCAGATTGTAATAAGTATCAGATGGGTGCTAGTGCAGCTCTCCCTGTCTCAAGCTGTCACATTTTTGCTTTTCCATTTTTGCTTTTACTTGGTTGGTATTCTCTCGGTCCCTTTTGATATATCGCTAAGTTACAGATATGTAAACACACTAACACAAGTTGTGAAGCAGTGGTGGGGGACAAACACAGGCACAAAGACATACCCATGCACACACACACACATGTGTACGAAGGGCTTCTTTCAGTTTCCATCTGCCAAATCCACTGAAAAGGCTTTGGTCAGCACAAGGTTATAGTAGAAGACACTTGCTCAATCTGCCATGCAGTAGGACTGAACCCAAGTCCATGTGGTTAGGAACACCCCTTTCTTTTAGCTTCACTAATAATTATTGCTAGAATTTTGGATTCTTTCCACAACTAAATGGTAAATTTCAATCACGTGAAAAATATCTTGGCAATAAATAGGTGCAGGTATAGCTGTGGGGTAAGAAGCTTGCTTCCCAACCACATGGTTCTGGGTTCAATCCCACTGCATGGTACCTTAGGCAAGTGTCTTCTAACATAGTCTCAGGCTCACCAAAGCCTTGTAAGTGGATTTGGTAGACAGAAACTAAAAGTAGATCATAGTGTATATATATATATATATATATATATATATATATATATATATATATATACATACATATATCATATGTAAACAAACATAAGTTTGTTTTTGAAGTGCTGAAATGTATTGTAGTACAAGTAGAAAGATATATTGAAAAATATATCTCTCTAATATATACATATATACATATATATATACGCACACAAACATATATATGTATCATTGTCATTGTCGTTTAACATTCGCTTTCCATGCTGGCATGGGCTGGACCATTTGACTAACGGCTGGCAAGCCAGAAGGCTGCACCAGGCTCCAATTTGATCAGCCAAAGTTTCTATGGCTGGATACCCTTCCTAACACCAACCACTCCGTAGTGGGTGCTTTTTACATGCTAATGGCACGAGGGCCAGTCAGGCGATACTGGCATCGACCATGCTTGAATATATATATATATATATGTGCATATATATGAGTATATATGTATATATATATATATATATATATATATATATATATATATATATATATATATATATATATATATATATATATATATAGTTCAAAAAAACAATAACAAAAAAACAAAAAAACAACAAAGTGAGGACGTGATGTGGATAGTATTATTGGACGCTCAGGAAAGGAGAGAGTGTATGACGTTTCGGGCGTAGCCCTTCGTCGGAAAGATGGAAAGT
>NC_142941.1:42543889-42548889 GCF_046866305.1 Octopus bimaculoides | reverse complement strand
ACACAAATCCACGTCTAAATGTTCCCCCTTACACATACATACATGTATACACACATATAAACAAATATTTTCTAAATAAATTCAACTTATCAAAACACAAATAATAGAATACACACACACACACACACACACATGTATACATATACATACATACATATATACATATACATACACACACACACACATACACACACACACACACATACATATATATGATGATGATGATGATGTGTATATTAGAAAAAGTGATGACACAGGAAAGACAATGGTTATATAACCATTGTTTATCTCTCATGTCATCTCTTTTTGTTATTACAGTTCTATACTCATCTAACAGTTTGTTCTGAAACTTACATTATTGAGTTCTACACCTGGTTATTATTCTTGTAATGGCTGAGTGAGCCACTACACATTCTTTTTTTCTCTCTCCTTGTTTCTTTCTGTGTTCCTTTCTGTGGAAGAGCGCAGGCTCAAAACATTAAAGACAACTTTTTCACTTCCCGAGCATTATTCTAATATATCTGTTGTCTACACCACCTGTCTTCATCTTATTTTTTTTTTGTGTGAAACAAGTAAAACAATGAAAAGCTATGCCATTTTAATCCCAAGCAATGCTGGGCATCTCTGCTAGTATATATATATATATATATATATATATATATATATATATATATATATATAATATATAGTTTTAGGGAAAATAACCAATTATCAAGAACTCATCGATGAATTTTAATTTTTTATAAATTGATTTTAATTGAGTTTTTTGCCTGTAATTTGGGATTTTGTCCCTAATATTATTATTATATATATATATATATATATATATATATATATATATATATTTATAATTCACAAAAATGTGTAGTAAATTAACAAACGAATATATACTAAATAAACTGTTGAACAGAACACACAGAAGGTCACCAATTCTTCATCAGTTATTGACCAGAGGATCAAAAGCAATTTTGGCCATTATTGATTAATATATATATATATATATATATATATATATATATATATATACTAGCAGAGATACCCAGCATTGCTTGGGATTAAAATGGCATAGCTTTTCATTGTTTTACTTGTTTCAGTCATGTGACTGAGGCCATGGTGGAGCACCGCATTTAGTTGAATGGACAGAGCCCCAGTATTTATTCTTTATAAGCCTAGCACTTATTCTATTGGTATATTTTGCTGAATCACTAAGTTATGGGGGACGTAAACACGACATCAGCTGTCAAGTGATGGTGGGGGTAAAAACACACACACACACATACAAATATACACATATATATATGACAGTTGTCCTTTAGTTTCTGTGTACAAAATCCACTCAAAAGGCTTTGGTCAGCCTGAGGCTATAGTATATATATATATATATATATATATATGTTGGCCTTGACACATTTCCTGTGTCCTTATGTTTACAAGGGGGAGACAAGCACCTCCACTTAGCTAAGCCTGCATCCAAAGACATGTTTCTGAGTCTTTACTCATCATCAGTCTGGAGTAGCAATGGCCAATATTTGGTGAAAGGAAAAGGATGACCACCCTGAAACATAATATATATATATAAATATATATGTGTGTGTGCGTGTGTATGTATGAATGTGTGTATATAAATATATGTGCAGAGGGAGAGAGAGAGAGAGAGAGTATGTGTGTTTTTGTGTGTGTGTGAGATAGACAGAGAGAGCGAGAGAAACAGACAGAGAAAGGAGCATCAATTCAATGCCCCTGGAGAGAGAACAAAGTTAAAAATGGATAGAAGTTATTTTAATTCAGATTATTAATATTATTATTATTATTATTTTTTTTTTTTTGTTAATTACAGCCTAACGAAGGATTGTAACTGGTATTAGATATTGTGTATGTTAGAATATCAGGTGAGTAACTTTATGGAAGAAAATAATATACTTGTTCTAGTTCAAGGAATAATAACGGGCTAAAAGAGTGAGTTTGTGTACGTATTTGTGAGTGCTTGTGCGTGTGTGCACTGGCTCTGTTGTGTTTGGTCACAGTAAAGTCTATCGTAATAGTCTCCCTTTGATACTGACATTAATGGACAGGGAAGTCGTTCTTCCTGAAAATACTGCTTTTTAAAGACTTATTCAAATTCATATTCTGACACAAACACGTACACACCCGCATACATGTGCACACACGCGCGCGTGCTTGCATGCAAGCAAGCAAGGAATTTATGTTTTCTATATTTTTTACTTGTTTCAGTCACTGGACTGCGACCATGCTGGGGCACTGCCTGGAAGGGTTTAGTCATACAAATTGAGTTCATTACTTTCAATTTTTTTTTAAAGTTTGGCACTTATTCTATCAGTCTCTTTTGCCAAACTGCTAAGTTATGATGCCATAAACAAACTAACACTGATTGTCAAGAGGAGAGATAATCATGGTATTGTGTTCAATCCCACTGCATGGCATCTACTATATAGCCCTGGGCCAACCACAGCTTTGAGCTCGATTTGGTATATGGGAACTAAAAACATTTGTATGTACATATACAAGGGTTGGACAAAATAATCGAAACACCTTAAAATTTCAAACAAATTTATTTTAATATGGGGTAGGACCGCCTTTGGCAGTAATTACAGCTTGAATTCTACGAGATATGGACTCGTACAAAGTTTGAATTGCTTCCAAAGGAATTTTTGTCCATTCTTCAGCTAAAACAGTTTCCAGTTCTTGTAGTGATGATGGTGGAGGATATCGACTCCTTACTTGTTTTTTCTAAAATGCACCATAAATGTTCAATAATATTGAGATCTGGGGACTGTGGTGGCCAGATAACATGTTCAACTTCACTAGGATGAATTTGACCAGATAAAATGCTTAAATAGTCTTGACTATTAATTCTGCCATGAAGGGAAACCATTCGACCAGCAGATTTCCAAGATATAGCCTGCCCCCAGATCATCACAGATCCTCCTCTATGTTTAACAGTTGGAAAAGGCAGACTGGGTCAAATGCTTCTTTTGGCTGTCTCCACATGTATACTTGGCTGGTGGTCAGGAATAAGTTAAAGGATGACTCATCCAAGAAAATAACATTCTTCTACTGCTTTAGGGACCAATTCTGTAGGTTTTTACTCCACTCTAATCACTTTGAGTTTTAATTAATCAATTAATAGTCATGAAGGTTGGGTTATGACTGAAAGAATATGATTGTAAATACAAGTGGCCAAAATGCAGTTCCTCTGAAGGAGTTCTAGAACAATCGTACTCAATACGGTGTGTAACTCAAAGTCAAATCATTGCTTCTCTGCATTTAGTGGACACAGCTCTGATACTATGGATATCTGATCAGAATATTGGTTTCATATTTTGTGGGGAGTGTGTTGGTCAATTACACCGATCCCAGGGCTCAAGTGACACTTATTATTTTCTTGACCCCGAAAGGATGAAAGGCAAAGTCAACCTTGGTAGAATTTTACCTCAGAACATAAAGACAGGTGAAATGCCACTAAGTATTTTGCCTGGTATGCTGACAATTTTGCCAGCTTGCCACCAAATGGAATCAGAATATTGCAAGAAAGAATTATAAGCTAGATTTTTCAAGCCAAGCCAACCAGCAGAGGATATAGGGGTAGATCAAGGAGGCAATGGTGCATAATATCCATAATCTAAGTTGATCATGCTTAAGAATCCAGCTGGAAAGTCTAACAGTGGTTACTTCTGAAAGACCCTATGAAAAAGGTACCTGAGGACTCTACCCCCCTGATCCACTCAGGAATATTATGGGGGGACAATGGTTGGGAGGATGGAATTGATTAATTAATCAATTACTAAATTATATGGTTTTCTTGCATTGACATCAGGAAAGAATTGATACATAATCATACTAAATGTAGGCAAGGCTATAGCGATAAAAAGGTTTGTTTTGTAACCATGTGATTCTGAGTTCAGTCCCATTACACAGCACATTGAGGATGTGTTGTTTAGCATTTCTTGTTATATTCTTTCCTTGGATTCAACAGCTAATTATTGCTATTTACTCTTCTGTAACTGTCTTAAAGTTCTGCAAAAGAAAATAAATTGAACAATTTTTATCAAAATGATACTTGACATTTTGACCACTCTCACTCCCTCTCTCACTCTCTCATCAGCTCTCTGTGTATACACAGACACACACACTTATGGTGCCCTCTGGTGATGGCCCTTAATACAAGGGAGGTAACTGTCTCCTCACAGTATGAGGTGGGATTAGAAATTTGAATTTGAATTTGAAATTGAAGAATATCAAGGGGATACATTTAGTTATCATATTTAATTTTTTAATTTCCTACAATTTCTAATCAGTTGTAATCATGTATTCTACAATTTAATTTTTTTATATTTTATATACACCCATGAAAGAAATTAAGATAAATGGGGGGAAAAAAAGAGACAGTACACTTTAAACAAAGTCCTTTGCAATGTTAGATCTTCCACAACTCATGAATACTCCATTGTTACTTCTGCCATCAGAAATGCTGTGAACTACTGATTGGCCTGTTGTAAATCTGTATACAATGATGTTATATCCACAAGATGCAATATAAAATAAAGATGTTACTGTATGCATACTAGAAAGAGGTGTGGTTGTATGGTAAGAAGTTTCCTTCACAACCATTGTTCTGGGTTCAGTCCCACTGCATGGCACTTTGCATATCTTCTTTTATAGCCTCGGGCTGACCAACCAAAGCCTTCTGAGTGGATTTGTGGTTTTGGTAGACAGAAATTGAAAGAAACCTGCCATGCACGCACACACGCACACACACGCACACACACGCACGCACACACACACACACACACACACACACACACACACACACACACACACATGCACATATGTATATACAATACTGAAGACAGGTAACTCTGAACACACTGTTTGGTCTTGATACTGCTGAATTTCTTCTGACTGGCAGTCAGCTACAGCTTTATCTAAAACACAGTCTGTCCAGAGTTGGAATTTCACAGTGATAATGACTAAAGAGCTAG
>NC_142941.1:42533889-42538889 GCF_046866305.1 Octopus bimaculoides | reverse complement strand
TATAATGAAACATCATCATCATCGTCGTCATCGTTTAACGTCTGCTTTCCATGCTGGCATGGGTTGAATGGTTTAACTGAGGGCTGGCAAGCCAGAAGGCTGCACCAGGCTCCAACCCAATCTGGCAATGTTTCTACAGCTGGATGCCCTTCCTAATGCCAACCACTTCGAGAGTGTAGAGTGAGCTTTTTATGTGCCACCTGCATGAGGGCCAGTTAGGCAGTACTGGCATTGGCCATCCTTGAATGGTGCTTTTTACTTGCCACTGGCATGGGGGCCAGCCAGGCGGCACTGGCAATGACCACACTCAAATGGTGCTTTTTACGTGCCACTAGGACAGGACCAGTCAGGTAGCACTGCATCAACCACACTTGAATGGTGCTTTCTACGTGCCAAATAAAATTGGCTTTCAACTTTGATAATATAGGTTTATAAACCAAGTAATTCACTAACTTTTTTAGTGACATATACACCCATACTTGCCTCAGAAGGCACTTTGATAGTTTTCATGCATAAATATTGGATATAGCACACAATTGTTTTCTTTATCTTCATAATTGTTTTCTTAATTTTCATTTCTTGGTTAAATATAATATATCAATTATTGATTTTGTACATTTGTACCAACTGTTATGTTGGTACTGGACATCTGCCTCTGACGAGCCCATAACTGGACAAAATCACATGATCTGGCAATTCTAGCAGCTGTAGCAGATATCTGTCAATGATGTAAATACAAGTGCTTTTATGCACCACATGTTTATATGAGAGGTTTTCTCTGGGTAAATAATGCAGTATTCAGTGTTCTAACAAAATATACACATTAGATAGGATATAAAGATTACCTTTTAGTATCAATACTGCTTCTGTCACTATTAATTATTTTGTAGTAAGTTTGCTAACTATTTGCGACATCAGTGCTTAAAAAGACACTGAAATTCTATTTTTTGTTGTCAGTAAAATTCAGCTGTTATGTCTCTACATGACATCTGCCACTGATGAGCCCAAAACAGGATGAAATCACATGATCTGGCAGATACAGCAACTGTAGCAGACAATTTGCCTAATTGGCTATATTTAAACATTTAAATTTGTTAATGGGAGAAATATAGAGTGAAGAAGTAAGAATGTATCAGAAAAGATGAATTGCAAAACAATGGTAGGCAAGACAATGGAGGTTGCAGTAGGAGTATCACAGATAAATATACAGAGAGGGAGATTACTTAAATGAGATAGATACTGCGTGTGAGAGGCAAAGGGAGGGAATGAAAGAACATCTCCAGAGGAAGGGGTAAGAAATGATAAGCCTAAGTGCTGTTGCTGTTATCTACATGTTTTATTGTTAAAAATGGCAAAAATTAATTTAAAGCATAAATTGCCTAATTTGATTCATATCACAGAGTCAAAGTAAGCTGAGATTGATTGTTATAATTAAATATGTCAGGAAAATGGTTGGAAATTAATTTAGTTATATAAGTATATAATAATTATTTACATGAAATAAATTATGAAGTTACATTAGCTACGTAAACAAAAAAATGATAGGAGGGAGGTATATCTTAAAATTTCATGAAATTAAAGAATTAGAATTCAGTAAAATTATATGAATTATTTATCTATTTGTTTTTTGCTTTTACTTGTTTTACTCCTTAGACTGTGGCCATGCTGGGGCACTACCTTTAGGAATTTCTTTTAGTTGAATGTATCAGCTCCAGTACATAATTTTCTTTTAAGCATGGTACTCATTGTTTCAATGCCTTTTGCTGAACTTCTAAGTTACAGGGACATAAACACTCAAACATCAGTTGTCAAACAGTGGTAGTGGTGGGAGACAAACACAGACACAAAGGTATAGATATATACATATGTTCAATGGGCTTCTTTCAGTTTCCATCTACCAAATCCACTCACAAGGCTTTGGTCGGCTCAAAGTTAACAATAGAAGACACTTGTGCAAGATGACATGCAGTGGGACTGAACCCTGAAACAAGTGGTTGGGAAGCAAGCTTCTTACCACCACTGCCAGGCTTGTGTCTATGACAAATATTTTGAAATATCTTTGCTTATAATGGTTTCAAATTTTGTCACAAGGGCAGCAGTTTTGGAGAGGAGAGTCGATTACACTGATTCCAGTGCTCAACTGGTACTTAATTTATCGAATCCAAAAGAATGAAAGGCAAAGCCAACCTCAGTGGAATTTGAACTCAGAGCACAGTGATAGGCGAAATACCACTAAGCATTTCGTCCAGCGTGCTAACGATTCTGCCTTATATCTTTGCTTATAATAGTAAGTTATCAACTCTTTCTAATTTTGACACAAGGTCAGTTATTTTGAAGTGAGATGGTGCTGAGTACATCAATTCTGGTGCTTAACTGGTACCTTATTTTATTGACCCCCAACAAAAGGATGCGAGACAAAGTTGACCTCAGTGGCATTTGAGCTCAGAATTTAAGGAGGTGGAAGCTATTATGCTGAGCATTTTGTCTGGCATACTAACAATTCTGCTAGCTCACAACCTCACATGAGTAAACTATCAATAGCAGTCGAATATCTCTAAGAAATAACAAATTCATTTAAGACAGGCTCACCCAGAGTTCAACACCACCACTACCATTACCAACACCACCACCACCATCAAATAACAACAACAACAATGACAAAGAAGCTCAAATTAAAACAACACACATAAACCACAATATCCGAGCTGTCACCTGATGTATAGTTGAAATAGAAAATTAAATTCTTCATCTTATATGGTGTTATTAAAAAAAAAGTTGCTAGACATTTTCAACACCTTACTTAAATGAAATGTAATATATATTAAATATATTTTCCTTGTGTTCTGTATGTTAACATAGATTTTGTAGTTCTGGCTTTTGTTTCTTATACTACAGAAAATATTTGTAAAAGTTAGAAATTAGGTGTGAATTTATGATATACTCTGTAAATATACATATAAGCATATATATATACATATATATGAATAAAATACACACACACATTTATACATATATATATATATATATATATATATATATATATATATATATATATATATGTATGTATATATATATATATATATATATGTATATATATATATATGTATATATATATATATATGTATATATATATATATATATATATATATATATATATATGTATGTATATATATATGTATGTATATATATATATATATATATATATATATATATATATATATATATAATATATATATATATATATATATATATATATATGTAATATATATATTTATGTATATATGTGTGTGTATAAAGAAATATATGTATATGTATCTTAGTATCACTTATATATGTGTGTGTGTATATCAATATCAATCAATTTATCTATCTATCTATCTATATATATATATAAACACACACACACATATATATGCATATATATATATATATATATATATATATATATATATATATATATATATATTTGCATATATATATATATATATATATATATATATATATATATATATATATATATGCATATATATATATATATATATATATATATATATATATATATATATATATATGCATATATATATATATATATATATATATATATATATATATATATATATATATATATATATATATATATATGCATATATATATATATATATATATATATATATATATATATATATATATATATATATATATATATATATATATATATATATATATATATATATATATATATATATACATACATATATATATATATATATATATATATATATATATACATACATATATATATATATATATATATATATATATATATATATATATATATATATATATACATACATACATACATATATATATATATATATATATATATATATATATATATATATACATATATATATATATATATATATATATATATATATATATATATACATATATATATATATATATATATATATATGTATATATATATATATATATATATATATATATATACATATATATATATATATATATATATATATATATATATATATATATATATATATATATATATACATACATATATATATATATATACATATATATATATATAAACACACACACATATATATGCATATATATATATATATATATATATATATATATATATATCAGGAAACAACTTCTATCTCATTCCAGGGTGAAAAACTAGAGGTAGTCGATAGCTTCCGCTATCTGGGCGACCAAGTTAGTAGTGGGGGTGGGTGCGCTGAAAGTGTAGCTGCTAGAATAAGAATAGCCTGGACAAAGTTTAGAGAGCTCTTACCCCTGCTGGCGACAAAGGGACTCTCACTCGGAGTAAAAGGCAGACTGTATGACGCATGCGTACGAACAGCCATGCTACATGGCAGTGAAACATGGGCTGTAACTGCTGAGGGCATACGTAAGCTCGCAAGGAATGAAGCCAGTATGCTCCGTTGGATGTGTAATGTCAATGTGAATACCCGTCAGAGTGTAAGTATCTTGAGAGAAAAGCTGAACATTAGAAGCATCAGTTGTGGTGTGCAAGAGAGACGATTGCGCTGGTATGGACATGTGGTGAGAATGGATGAGGATAGCTGCATGAAAAAGTGCCACACCCTAACAGTTGAGGGAACCCGTGGAAGAGGTAGGCCCAGGAAGACCTGGGCTGAGGTGGTGAGGCAAGACCTTCGTACATTGGGCCTCACCGAGGCGATGACTACTGACCGAGACCTTTGGAAATGTGCTGTACGTGAGAAGACTCGGCAAGCCAAGTAAGATCGTTGCCAGTGCCCCTGGACTGGCTCTTGTGCGGGTGGCACATGAGATGCACCATTTTGAGTGTGGCCGTTGCCAGTACCACCTGACTGGCTCCCGTAGGATTTTCGAGTGAGATCGTTGCCAGTGCCCCTGGACTGGCTTGTGCGGGTGGCACATAAAAGACACCATTTCGAGCGTGGTCGTTTTTGTGTGGGTGACAC
>NC_142941.1:42498889-42528889 GCF_046866305.1 Octopus bimaculoides | reverse complement strand
TTGGTTTTATCAATGCTACTGATCCCGATTTAGGACAAGGAGGTCAACTGACCTATTCCCTTTTGACCAATAATAAATATAATTTTCCTTTCCAGATCACAAATTATGGATTTATTTCTACAAGAAAACCATTGGATCATGAAATTAAAAACATTTACAAATTCCAAGTTTTTGTCAAAGACAATGGTAAACCTTCTTTTAATAACACAGCAAATGTTTTCATCGAAGTAATGGACGAGAATGACAATGCCCCGTACTTTTCTTTTCCCAGTGTTAACCCTTTTAGTCTTGATGTCCATTATTATCCCAACAAAAAAACTAATATCACAGTTCTGAAAGCCTTTGACAGAGACAGCCGGACAAATGCTTTTCTCAAATATGAAATACTCAGAGGCAATGACAAACATTTGTTTAGTGTGAATCCTTACACTGGAGTTTTATCTTTTTCTCGTCCAGTTTACCAAGATGATGTTGGATCTTATAATTTAGAATTTATTGTCAAAGATAGTGGAACACCAGTCTTATCTGCAATGACAACAGTGACTTTGACGCTGACTGTCAGCAATAAGACTTCTAGGATTATGCCTGCCATAAACAAAAATTTGAATGAAATGGTTGAAGTAGATTTTGCAATAGTAATAGTGTTAGTGGCCATGATTGTATCTATAGCTGTAGTGGTGTCTATAGCAACATGCATAATACGATGTAATAGAGCGAGAAATGCAGCACAAGGAGGAGGAGTTGAAGTAATGAATCCCTCATTGAACTCTCGCAGTGAAAGAAGACAATTGATCAACCAAACGGATAGTTCTGTTGTCATTCCCAAAAGTCCCAGTGAAATGAGAAACAGGAATATTCAGTTGGTAGGATTAAGGAGTCAACTCTATTCTGATGATGTCTCTCAGAATGACTGGAAAACTTCGACCTTAGCCACAAAGCTACCAAGTACCAAGCAGGTAACAACAAATAATGCACACTTATATCCTTATGATCTTGAATAACTATTTTGGTGTGGGGGATGGTGGTGACAAAACTCAGTATCTGGCTGGTACTTTTCTTTTTAACAAAACACTAGAACAAACAATATTATGGGTAAAAATTTAAAAAAACATAATATATATATATGTATGTATATATATATATATATATATATATATATATATATATATATATATATATATATATATATATATATACATGTATGTATATGTGAATTTGTGAATATATATATATATATGTGTATGTGTGTATGCATGTGTGTGTGTGTATGCATGTGTGTGTGTAAAAATATAAGTATATATATATATGTGCATATACACACATAAGTCTATATATACATATATATATGTGTGTGTGTGTTTTTGTGTTGGGGTGAATCAGTGTTTGTGTGTGTATATGTATACATATATATATATATATATATATATATACACACATACATTATATACATATGTAAATAGATATTTATGATGCATCATCACTGATTCAAATTATACTATGCATACATACACATATACATACATAAATATATATGTATGTATATTATATGTGTGTATATATATATATGTTTATATATATATGTGTATATATATATATATATATATATATATATATATATATATATATATATATATATATATATATATATATATATATATATATATATATATATATATACATACACACATGCACACACACACACATACACATATATATGTATATATGTATGTGTGTGTGTGTGTGTGTGTGTGTGTGTGAATGAAAGAAAGTTAAAAATATAAGTGTGAATCATCTAATAATGCAGAGAAGATGGGATTAAGACACAATGTCTCCTGCAAAAAACTAATTTATTTCAATATTATTCATCAACCAAACACATACCATGAAACATAAGTCATTGATCTCAGCTTTTGAAAGATGAAAGAGCGACTTAGTAAAACCATCAATCACTACCTAAAAACATTATTGTCTACAACGGTCTGCCATTTTTAGAAAATGCATAACGACCAACCCCATTTTTCACCCCATTTCTAATATTTTTATCAATAAAATCATTAAAAAATTTTAAAATATGATTTATGGAAATATTATTATTTGAATTAAGGATTAAGGAAATGATATAATTGGTTAAGTACTTTTTAATCAATTAGAATTGTTTAAAAATGTGTACTGCAGTAGCATTCAAATGGAAGTGTGGTATCTCTCTTTATTAACTAATACATTGTGACAAGATTTAAAGTTTAAAATACTTATAGTTGAATATATGTATTAGTTATTCAAGATATTATATCATTCATTGGTTAGCATGGCATGTATTTTGCATGATACATATATAGCTAGTACATGCATAATCGAAAACTGAAATTACTCTAATAAATACTAAATTATTGAACAAACCTTCTTGCAAAAACACACAAACAAGATTTAGTCACAAACACCGCTAAAATACACACATACAGATACACACATTTGCACACACATTTTGGGGTATATGAAGATAAGAATTAGTTACTGTATACTGATGAAGTAAAAAACATATACATATGATCTCATACATACATATATACATATATAGAAATATATATGCATATATATATATATATATATATATATATATATAAACTCACATACACATACATAACATTGAAACTATGTTTTTAATGTATGTATATATCTCTGTGTGTGTATGTATATATATATATATATATATATATATATATATATATATATATAAAATAAATACATTTAATCCTACTGCAATATTTTCAAAGGCATATACACCCACAAATATATACATATACTGTACATGTATATATGTAGAGATATCAACAAATATCATCTGTGTATAAATAAGTGTTTTTTGTGTGCATATTTGTGTGTATTATATATTAAGATTTAGGTATTTCTCATGAGTTCAGTATACATACTTCAAAAATGATTTATATATATATATATATATATATATATATATATATATATATATGTACATATAGATATTGCTATTAACAATGTAAAGCATATGTATCAAAAACAATTATGTAAATATGATATGTATATATTTTGTAAGTAAATAAGTAAATGCAATTCAAGTGTATATATTACATTTTCGTATTCATAATTTATATATATTTCAAACCCTACTCCCTGCTCTTTATACACTCAGTTATACAACTAATTGAAGATATGTTCATATGTACATGTATGTATATATATATATATATATATATATATATATATATATATATATATATATGTATGTATATATGTGTATATATATGTATATATATATATATATATATATATATATATATATATATATATATATATATATATGTATGTATGTATGTATATTTATATATATATATATATGTATGTATGTATATATATACATATACATATATGCAATATACATATATATACATATATATATATATATTTATATATATATATATATGTGTGTCTTTGTGTTTGTCCTCCACCAGCACTTGACAACAGGTGTTGGTTTGTTTATATCCACACAACATAGTTATTTGGCAGGTGAAATTGTTAAGATATGTACCAGGCAAAAAACAAAAAAAAAAAGTACCAAAGTTAATCTGATTGACTAAAACCCTTCAAGATGATGCTCCAGCATGCCTGCAGTCCAATGACTAAGACAAGTAAAAAGAAGAAAGTAATTATTAAAGTAATCAACAAAATAATTAAGTGCTTAATTTTCTAATTTCTAATTTTTAATTAAATTGAATGACAAATTATGATTCAGTTATTTAAACTTACTTTGTTAATCAAAATACTTTCCTTTATGTTTAGTATTAGTTAATCAGCTATTCATGACTTTTTTTCAGACATGGTTGTGTGGTAAAGTAGCTTGCTTTACAAACATATGTTTTCAGGTTCAGTCCCACTGCAAGGCAGTTGTTTGAGAAAATACCTTCTATTCTAGCCCCAGGCCTATTAATGCCTTGTGTATGTATTTAATAGACAGAAACTGCGTGGAAGCCCATAAAGCCCATCATATATATATATATATATATAAATAGATAGATAGATATACATATATATATATATATAAATGTGTGTATATATATAGATAGATAGATACTTACATACGTAAATATATATATATATATATATATAAGTGTGTGTGTTTGTGGTTGTGTTACCCATCTTTTGAGAATCTCAAACGTTTTGTCTATGTTCCTGTAACTTAACAAAAGGCATCAATAGCATGAGCACTAAACTTTAAAATAGGCACATGGGTCATTTCGGTCAACTAAAAGTCTTAAAGGCATTGTTCCCACATAGCCACAGTCCAATTTTTAAAACAAATGGAAAATGAAATATAATTACATTTATAAATGAATCGTTAGTTCTTTTATTCTGCCGGAATAAACATCATTGAATCAGTAAAATTTCAAAGTGTAAGGAAAATAAATATTGCTGGAATTTAAATTGTGTTTAAAGCTCATTTAGGCAAGAATTTGTATTGATATTTACATGCTGCCATTTATCAAACATTTCTTTGAATGACTAATTGTACTATTTTACTTCTTTAAAACTTTAAAACATGGCTATCTGTGTAGTTAAGATATTCATATTCAACCACGTGGTCAATCCCACTGCTTGGTTCCTTGGAACAAGAGTTCTCTACAATAGCTATGAGTTGATTAATGCTGTGTAAGTGGTATTTGCTAGACAGAAACCGTGTGGATGCACCTTGCAAGTAGATGTTACAAATACTCACATACTCACCAATACACATGTATGCACTCATGCATGCACACATGTGTATGTACACACACTTGCATGTCCAAACACAGTGTTAGAAAGAGGAGAAATAGAACTCAATTTGAAAATAGACCTTACACACATTTCTTTTTTACAACTAATAGGCAAAGAAATATATTGATGTGTGCATACATACAAATATATATATATGAATATATTTGTATGCATGTCTACATATATATATACATATATGCATACATATATACATGTATGTATGTATATATGTGAGTGCGTATGTATGTATGTATGTATATTAAGTTGTTGATGTATATTGATAACAAACCCAATAATTTGGTGCAGGTGCACAAAAATAACTTGGAGTAATTATTCTTCACAATTTCTGCAGACACTCTCTTCTTATGCAGGAATGTGTTAGCATAATTATTTCTAAATGCAGGTACACAGGTAGATAAGAGTGCATAAGCATCCATATATATGTGTATATATATATATATATATATATATATATATATATATATATATATATATATATATAGATAGATAGATAGATAGATAGATATAGATATATATATATATATATATATATATATATATATATATATATATATATACATACATAAATAAATATATATCAATATACACACACATATGTATATATGCATGCATACACATATGTATATATATATATGCATTTGTATATATATATATATATATATATATATATATATATATGTTGTTGTACTTGGGGATGGTCATATTGCCAGTTTAGCCAATAAAAACACACGCACTGTATATTTGGTGTTAATTTGCTTCAGCTTTATATTACATTAATCTTAATCTTATTTCGGCCAGAGTTCTTTCGTCACACTTCTGTGACCTCATCAGTGGTCCTTTGTTTCCTTCCTTCTTATGTGTGTCTCACCTTGCTAAATATCAGCCATTTTGTAAATACAAAATGGCTGATATTTAGCAAGGTGAGACACACATAAGAAGGAAGGAAACAAAGGACCACTGATGAGGTCACAGAAGTGTGACGAAAGAACTCTGGCCGAAATAAGATTAAGATTAATGTAATATAAAGCTGAAGCAAATTAACACCAAATATACAGTGCGTGTGTTTTTATTGGCTAAACTGGCAATATGACCATCCCCAAGTACAACAACATCTGTTTCAACACACGATTTCACATCAAAAATCTTGCAAAACAAATATATATATATATATATTTATACTTAAATGCAGACAAGAAGTCCTTACAGACACACACATGCATATCACACATACACATTTTGGTGCTTATATTTATTGATATTTTGATGGGTCAAGAAGTGAATAATAGGGGTAGTACGGTTGTTATAGGATGTTGTGTGGAAGACTGAGTGTATGTATCAGTTAAAAGTAGCTTTGTGTCTGCATGGAAACAAAAACACTGTGAAGATAAGAGTGTTTTGTGTGTTGAAGAAAATTGCTAATTTTTCTGTCTTGCAGAGGAAGTAAAATTTTAAATTAAATGAAAAGCAAAAAAATACCCAATTCATGAATACATCCTGCAGTAATCATATCCAACATAATCAAAATCTTTTCTGAAATCATTCCTTACGTGCAACAAAGCTTTCTTCAATAGAAATATACAGATATGCCATAATGCCCTTAAATTACTTCATACCCTACCATCTCCAAAAAAGACCAGATCAAATACATTGAAAAACTTTAAAACTGAAAACAGTAAAAGAAGGTAATTTGGTATAACCCACCTTACAACTTATCAAACCAAACATTTTCCCATAACAAAAACTATGTATACACACACACACATACACACACACACACACACACACACACACACACACATATGCATATGTGTATACACACGCATATATATATTTCATACTACTGTATTATTCATGATTGATTGGTTGATTCAGTGTATTATCAGACAAAATATTTTGAGGATATTTAGATACATCTTTTTAATGTTTCAAGTTCATCCTCACATGGTTTCATCCTCCTGGGGTAAAAAAAAAAAACACCCGAAAAACTTCTAGCCAAATACAATGATACATCTAACTGCTAATTATAACTGTCTTCTTTCCTGAATTATATTTTCAATACTTGCCATACGACTCCTTGCTATTACTGGTTGTTTTTGTTGTTGTTTAGCCCCAAGTCAGTGCTGTTGATCAAGATATTCCGCTTATGACTATCCTCTTTTTTTACACCTGTGCAGGAAACCTAAAACCCAATACCTAATTATCCTTTACTAATATGGTGGGAAGTATTTTGAGGGAGATTTCGCTGTTATTTCTAACATGTCAAATGATCACATAGCAGCTCATGCATTGGCTTTAATTATTAATAGTACTTGTTAGAAACGAGTATCGGTATTTTTCAGGATTAAGGTGGTGAGCTGGGAGAATTGTAGGATGCCTTGTGGCATTTAATCTGTCTTTATATTCTGAGTTCAAATTTCACCGAGGTTAACTTTGCTTTTCATCCCTTCTGGGTCAATATTATTATTATTATTATTATTATTATTATTATTATTATTATTATCATTATTATTATTATACTCACCATCCTTATTGTGATTAGGTAAGGAGATAGAGGAAATATTAAAAATCATACCAAGTGAAACGTTATCAATGTAACTAATTATTATTATTATTGTATTTATTTATCACTAATTAGACTAATTAGAACTGTAATCAATATCATGTTGAACTGTTTTACACATGGTTTCAGGTGTTTTCAAATTAGACATCTAGCTTGAATTTGAAATAAAAATAAAATTTCTTCATTGACTATGTAAGCAGGGAGTTTCTCTTTAGTTTCTGATTCAATAAGCAGATGATTGTTAAGCTTCCATCTCTTCCAATAACAACATGAATGTTTCACAGGGGCGCCTATCAATGTGGCCAGCTGCTGTGGCACTTTTGGTAAACCGTACTTATCAGAAATAAATATGGCGGAGAACAAAACATGGTATCATGCTATGCATGAAATATCTCTTTTGAAACATGCTTCCTGTAGCTATAATGTTATCTAAGCTCATTAAGAAACCAGGATAACGAAGAAGCAGCTTGCTGATATGTATTTAATGTTATTTCATAAAATTGCTCAAAACAAAAGGTAATTTTGATTCCAGAAATTATAATTAATTATTCTTTTTAATTATGAGATCTAAGTCACACACACACACATACACACACATACACACACATACACATAACATTATCAATTTGCTGGTAATATCAGTGTATTAGATTAGCAGAATCATTAAAGTGTAGGAGAAAATACCTTACAGTGCTTGTTTCAACTCCACACATTCTGAGTTCAAATCCTGCAAAGGTCAAATTCACTGCCTCCCATTCTTATGGGCTGATAAAACAAAGTACCAGTCAAGTACTGTGACTGGTGGTACTGGCTAACCTCTTCCCATTAAAATTGCTATCCTTTTGTCAAAATTAGAAACAAGTATTAATTGTCAGTAAAGACCAAATTATAGTTCAAACCCTCTCAAATGTGCATCATATATTTTCTACAGCCCCATCTTTTCCCCACGATAAGATTTTCTGACTTTTTATTATTAACAGAATTTTACAATTCAGAAAGGGTAGAAATATATTTCAGTTATCTGATAATCATTTTGATATCAAAATTTTGTAAGAGAAATATAATAATAATGACAGTGACTACTGTATTA
This sequence comes from Octopus bimaculoides, assembly GCF_046866305.1. Lineage (NCBI taxonomy): Eukaryota > Metazoa > Mollusca > Cephalopoda > Octopoda > Octopodidae > Octopus > Octopus bimaculoides. The sequence goes on along the minus strand of NC_142941.1, from coordinate 42,520,436 downwards.
TATTTAACAAAATGATAATGTGTTTTAACTTCTTTGTATTCTTTGTATTGAGTTTGAGAATAATTAACATAAATCCACATATAATTATGAGACATGTATGTGCATTTATTAGCAGTTAAAATAAGGAGATAATGTGAAAGATTGTCAAAGGATCAACAGCGAGCAAATATTAATAGAAGAAATAAAATGAAAGTGAGTGGAGGGATGAGGTGCTTATCTGTTAAGCTAGAGTAAAGTAGATAACAGGAAAAGAGTCTAAGAACAAAAAAATCTTAAATATGAGTGTGCTGGAAGAAGATATTTGTAAACGATTGGAGTGACAAAATAAATTTGTAAAGACATTGAAGATTCTAACAAACAACATGAGTTATCTCCCATTAGTTATATGCCCATAACTTCTGATTTACCTATATACATAATATATTTATATATATTATATATGTATGTGTGAATGTATGTATCTGTGAATGTATGTATGTGTGTTGTCTCTCTATCTATACGTATGCATGTATGTATGTAAGTGTGTGTGTGTACGGCGGTATCTGTGCCTGTATGTATGTTTACATATATATATGTGTGTGCATGATAAATTTTATACGGGAAAGGTTGACTGTAACTTTGAAGTCATTGTCAACATTTTCCTTGTAAGAGTTAATATATATCTACTTGATTAAAAATAATGTGCAATGTAACTCTTCAGTTTAAGGTTAAATTGTTTATATTTGCAACATGACATAAATACAGACACATATATATATATATATATATATATATATATATATATATATATATATATATATATATATATATATATATATATATATACACATACACACATACATACATGCACACATGCATACATACACACCTCTAGTGCAATTCAATAACTAGTATCAACAAATTTATGAGTATTTCTATTCTTGTTGCTGTGTTTGTATCATTTATTATGAATCCAGAGACTGGGTGTTTAACAGACTACTTGCAGAAACAAAAATGTGGGAGACTGTTTATAAGGTTTTTAATTACATCATCTTACTGACATTTCATTAACAAAGAATGATTATTAGCTGCATAATGGAAATTACAAAATCACAACTTATTGTCAAAGCATCAGAGATGTGTTATCATTATGTGCAACAGTTTTAGATTATAAAGATACTGAAATATACACATACATATATGTGTATGTGTGCACGTATATAAATACATAATATATATATATGCAATGTGCTTATGTCTACATACACACGAAATAGGCCTTGTAAAGTTTGCTTCTAACAAATTCTCATTTGTCATTCCAAGGCTGCAGTGGTTTGTTAACTTACCACAAATCACAATGGATATACTCATCCAACCTATCTTTGTTGAAACTGCTTGTATCACAATCATGTCAGAATATAGTATCTGATTGTTCACATATCAGAATACACTTGGGTTAGATATATTTGCTTCCCAGTATTGATAAGATATAAGTACCAGCAAAATACTAAGTTGAGTGAAGCAGTAAGCTGGCAGAATCTTTAGTACACTGGGAAAGAGTTTTAGCAAAATTTTGTTTGTGTTTACATTCTGAGTACAAATTTTGCTGTGGTTGACTTTGGCTTTCATCCTTTCAGAGTTGAAGAAATATGTACCAGTTAAACACTGGAATCGATATAATTGGCTTACCTTCTCCCCTGAAATTACTGGTCGTGTACCAAAACTTTAAACTAATATATTTAGTTGATTTAATGTACTACATTTTTTTCCCCTAAAAGGAACTAATTTATGACCATTAAACACTTAGTTTTATTTAATCAATTAAAGTATTATGACAGACAGAATATGTGAAATGCTTTGTGGTCTATAATTTTACTCCTTTACATTCTGAATTTCAAGTCCTGCTGGAAACAAACTATGCCTTTCATACATCTGTGTTCTATGAAATCATTTCCACTTAATTAGTGGATTTGATTTAATTCGTTCTTCTTTCTCAAAGATTCTGTGGGCTTGCAACCATATTAGAAATTATTATTTAAGCATTTAATGTAACATACTAACATAGATCTGAGTGAGCCAGCCGTGATGATGGTTACAAAGTTAGAAGCTGAACGGTTCCAACTTGAGATCATGGCTAGATTAGATTTACCTTCTTTGCTTTGGAGTGGTTGATAAAGCACCAACAATATACTTTGACCCATTTAGTTGTTTGCAATGATCCCTTGCTAAGATTGCTTTGGCAGTTTAGTTAAAAAGAAATCAGTAAATATTAATGATATCATAACTACTAATTATTTTGTTGAATCTTGGGAGAGTAATTTTGCAAATAATGAATGCATGCACTAGTTCTAGTTCATTTCTTTATTGTTTATTTGTCAATTGCTAACTAATCAACCAGTTAACTAAATGATTGTTTGATTAATCATTCAGTCAATCAATCAACCAGTTAAGCTTGTCAGTCACCATTTGCTCAATTTCATTGATGACATGGTCTCTCTCCTGAAGCAAACCAGAGTAGAGAAGGCATGTCATTGATGAGATTGCAAATGGTGGTCAAAGAACTTTGACAAACCTACCAAATGAACTGACTGAAAAAATGGTTAATCAAATAATCAATATTAATTGGTTAAATAATTAACCAACTGATGAATAATAGGGAAGTGAAATAGAATCAGCGTGTGTGTTTATTATTAGCCAAAAACCTTTTTGAGATAAATAAAATATATTCCAACACATGAGTTTACAAAATCAAATACAGAAATGAAATATTATTAATTAGCTTTTCCACTAACTATACTTATTGTAAATCAATTACTTTACACATATAAATTTTTTCAGAATATTCTTCAAAATATATTGATTTCTGAGATAAATACTTTGTTATTTTTTTCTATACTAAATTGACCTTATAAATTACCGCTATTATAGTTTATCTGCTTTGAAAATTATTCTTAGAACTTTTTTTTTTTTTATGTTCCACAGCCAAGGGAAGCACATGCCTGTATGCAATAGACTTGAAGAATGAAGATGGCCATAGCACTTACAGAAAATACTTTAAAAAGAGAAAGGGAATGAAAAAAGAAAAATATCAAACCCTTAAGTACTTTCTCACAGAGTTGGTGGCACTCGTTAAACTGCAATATAGAGAAAGGATACCCACTCAATAAGATAGAAGAGGATAAGGTAGTGGAATCAAGTGAAATGGGTTGGTCAGTTTTAATGATGTACAAAATTATCATAAAAAGAACAGATGGATGAGATAATTTCTCATAAAGATGATGAAATTTTTAATTGTAAAGGACTCATAATCACCCCCTCTTCCTCATTCCCCCTTTTTCTTGTTTCTATATCTCAATCTACAAATCAATTTGTATTTTTGATCTTGCAAGTGGGGCCAACCTAACTCAGGAACCCTGTAACATGCCATGGATAGGGTTAAGGCCTGGTTTCCAAAACCATTTTCTAGAGTGAATCTGCATGTAACATCTTCAGGATCATTCTAGCCAAAAACATCCTCTCTGGCTCCAGTAAACATCCTCAAACTAGAGCCATTGGTTTTGTAGACTGACTTGGTGGCCATGGTCTGCTGTATTGAATTCAGACAAAAATATTTCAAATGAAACTGCCAATGTATATCCGAGTTGTATTTATTTCCTCTGCTTCAATGGAAACTAAAACATGTCCTATCTTCCAGTGTTATCACAGTTAATTAATTATTTTACAATTCATTTTTCCACTATCATTGTATTTAATTTTTTCACATATTATCTATTGGGAGGAGATAATTTTTTAACTAATCTCAATATGAATGCATACATACACATACAAATGCACTCATACACAAATTCAACAAACAAACATGCACAATTATATGCACTCACATACAAACATGTATACACACATACATACAAAACTAATATGTCCTTGATAATCTGTTTGATTTAGTTCCATTAAAATATCAAAATGATGTAAAAATTATGAACAATAGAATTTATGATAAATGAATATTGCTGCAAAATTTTATTAACATTGTTACCATGTCAGAAGGTCATATTTAGTTATTCTTTTATTGTTTTAATTCTTTTAAATGTTTCAGTCATTTGACTGCAGTCATGCTGAAGGGTTTTAGTTGAACAAATCGACCCCAGGACTTATTTGTTTTTAAAGCCTAGTACTTATTCTATCAGACTCTTTTGTCGAACTGCTAGGTTATGGGGACGTAAACACACCAACACTGGCTGTCAAGCAGTGATGAGTGGACAATTACAGACACAAAGACACACACACACATAGATAAATACATACATACATGTGTGTGTATGTGTGTATGTGTGTGTGTGTGTGTATATATGTGTGTGTGTCTGTATATATATATATATATATATATACACACACACACACAAACGATGGGCTTCTTTCATTTTCTGTCTACCAAATCCACTCACAAGGCTTTGGTCAGCCAGAAGCTATAGTACAAGACACTTGCCCAAGGTGCCACACATTGCGACTGAACCCAGAACCATGTGGTTGGGAAGCAAACTTCTTACCACACAACCACATTGTCTTTGATAATTTACCATACTTCTGCTACAGCAGTGTAGTTGAATTTATCTTTCTGCTTACCTGAAACCTAGCATTATTCTGTATAATGTTATTACCTAGATATATGTACAGCAAGTAGCTGTGACAGCTGGAGGGAAAGGAGTTCAAGAGAGCACTTGTATGGTTCCACACAAGCAGAGTGACAGAATCGCAACTCATCTAGGCTCTCATCATAAATGGAGCGATGGACAAACCGGACTGTATGAAGAGATAGCAGGTATGCTCTAAGATGTTCATTGTCAGAAAAGTGTACAATAAATATTTTCACTTCAATAGAAAAATTGTCTTTGATTTTTCTTTATATTTTTGTCTAATCAAAGGGGAATTATAGCAGCAGATCTTAACTGTGAGACCCCTGGCCCTTATATTGAGATCTTACTCTGGACATTGATTACCCTTGTGTTCGGGGCATGACATATAACTCTACTTGCCTCAGCTTACCTGCCTAGAAATTGGAAGATATTTCTTGTGACAATAATGATTGTTCTCTTGCTGTAAAATTCAATTCCAAGGTAGAAAAAAAAAAACAAGATCATAGTGAGCATTAATACATCAACTCATTCAAATTATCATAGGCCAGATGTAGGCTATTTTACTTCTAATTTATATAAATGTGTGTGAGTGTATTTGTGTGTGTATACATGTATACATTATATATATATATATATATATATACATAAATATATATACAAATACATACATACATATATATATATATATATATATATATATATATGTATCTATATGTATGTATATATATATATATATATATATATATGTATATATATATATATATATATATATATATATATATATATATATATATATATGTATATATATATATATATATATATATATATATATATATATATGCACACACACACCAGAGTAAGCACATAAATGTGAAACAAAGGTGGAAAAAATAGTACTCAAATACCAGAGGTAGAGAATATGCTTTACTAATTAAAAAAATATGTATATATATGTATATATATATATATATACCTAACAAGATATTCACACAACAGAAACATATGTCAGTTGGATGTTTAAAGAGAATATACTGTATAAAAGGCTGAAATAATAATTTTTAAAAAATGTATAGATTCTCCATCTTTATTTTAATGTCTTGAATATACACTCTGTAAACTGTTTATAATCCAATGAAGCAAACTCAGGATTTACTCATCGGGTGAAATACCATGTGATTGTTTACCTTAAATAATCCCCAGTTATCTATATCATTTGATATGGTTAGCCAGAACCTGGATTATACTAGAGTGCTTAAACGGTACCTACCTGGATTCAATAACCCTATGAACTCACTATATATATATATATATATATATATATATATATATATATATATATATATATATATATATATATATATATATATATATATGTATGTATGTATGTATGCATATATGTATGTATATGTGTGTGTGTGTGTGTGTGTGTGTGTGTATATATATATATATATATATTATATATATTTATGTACATGCATATATGTTATTTTTTACAAACACAAGATTGAATGTTATTTCAAAGTATTGGTTTCATAGCCTTCACTAGACAAACTTTCTCTTATTTTGTTTTTTGCTTTCTGTTGTTTTTTTGTTTTTTTATAATAAAATATATATGATAATCTGCTCAGAAATATTGAGTGATCCTTGAGTTTAATGATTGACTTGATTTTATATATAAGTAGATATATATATAAACAAACATTGATACATGGAAGTATATTTTGACACTTATTCTGTAGGAAACAGGTAAAATATTGTTCATATAAAAGCTATTCATCTACCAAATGCAGTTAATTAATATTTACCAAATATAAAAATAATTCTTTCATTGGTTATCACTGTGGAGTCATGAAATTCAACTTCCTAAAGGGAATACTTCTTTAGTTATTTATGTCAACCTCAGCACATAATTGTTTTCTCAATTCATTGTAGCTATCTATACAATGGCTAACATACATCTATAGTTTTTTTGTTTTTTTTTTGGAAGTTCGTTAATGGGACGTAACTCCCTAAATTTCATTGAAGGAGTTACTTCCCTTATCTTGGCTTCAATACTACAGGGCATTTATACCAATTTACACAATTACAAACAAACGTAAAGTATACTCACATACATGCGTACATGTAAATGTGTGCTCACCCCCCCCCCCCCACCCCCACACACACATGTTTAGGGCAAATAGGTAGATGTATACGAAAGGCTTCTGCACAGTTTCTGCCTACCAATCTTCATTCACAAAATAACGAACAGCAAGGTGCTATAATAGAAGACATTTGCCTTTTATACCTTGTAGAGTGATCATACTCAGACATCCTGGTTGCAAGATGAACTTAACCCAAGAACCATGCCTATACTTTTCCTTCCTTCCTTATTTACATGAAGAGCATAAAAGGTTTTGTTTGTGTAAAACAGCCAGTTACAGGGTAGATATCTTTTTAGTGATGGAGATCAGAAATATGCAATTGAAAAGAATGCTTTGGTTGCACATTCATTAAATATATTATGCAATATTCTTAAAGTTGTTATGTTTCTCAATAGCTGAGACTGAACAGAAGGTATACAACTTCCAGGAGAAAAAAAGCAAAAAAAGGAAGAATGAAACACAGTCCATTATTTGGGGACTAAACTATTACAAATAAATATTTCAAAATGTTTATGAATGTGTAATACAACAGTAATTAAGAGAATATTGAAATGTAACTTTTGAGTTAATGCAATGTTAATATAAGGATGACTGATGATTAATTTTATTTTGCTTGATTATTAATAATTATTTCTAAATTAGCCATGACAGCACAGATGTTTATAGGGATGTAGCATAGTTGTGCAGTCTGTTATATTAACCTAAGTCTTAAGTGATGCTTCATTATAGTGACTACCAAAAGATAAAAGAGACATCAACATACAAATGCAGCCAAATATTTTGTCCCTAACCTTACTGACCCTTTCAAACTACTGCTCAACCAATAATAATAAAAATACCTTCTGCTATAGGTACAAGGCCTGAAATTTAGTTGGAGGGAGTTATTTGGTTATATCAATTTCAGTGCTTCACTGGTACTTGATTTATCAATGCTAAAAGGATGAAAGACAAAGTTGACCACAATGGAATTTGAACATAAAACATAAAAGATGGACAAAATATCACTAAGTGTTTTGTCCACCTTAATAATAATAATAATAATAATGATAATAATAATAATAATAATAATAATAATAGTAATAATAATAGCTGAAAAGTTGACAGGTATGACAAGTTAGCTTGGGAGGTAAAGCAGTTGTGGTTGATGAAAAAGGTGGTAGTGGTACCAATAATTGTCGGAGCCCTGTGAACAGTGAGTAAAAATCTTGAGACGTACATGGAACATATAAGGGCTGCAATAAGGGAGGAGCACTTGCAGAAAACAGCACTACTTGGAACCGCTTGAATACTCTGGAAGATGCTTGAAAAATAAGAGGTGTTAACTTAGTTCACTGGTAGTGAACAGCTGATACCATAGTACATGTCCAGCATTAGAAGCTGTGCAAAGGCAATAATAATAATCTTTTCTACTTTGAAGAAAATTGAAAAGTCAGAATAATAACAATGATAATAATAATACACAATGAGAAGAGTACAATATGATTTGTAATAATAAAGATTGACTGTTTATTGAATTGAACAATATTTCAACTGCATGTCTGTCTTCTTTGACTTCATAATGAAAACTGAAAAATGTGCAGAAATACAGAAATTCAAACTTTGAACTGGAATATCCAGGGTTCCTTTTTAGACAAAGAAAAGTCATCAATTTTCACTTTTTCACAACTGGTAACAAAGGTAAAGAGAAAAGAAGAAGGAAAAAAAAACAAAAAAAAACAGGAAATAAAACCCTCAGTCAAAATGTCTTGTGTAAATGTGATGGAACTTTGCTGTCATTTTGTTTTTGATGATGATGATAATGATTTCTAGCTTAGATGCAAGGTCAGACATTTTGGTTAAGAAACACATTCACAAAAAATTAATCAAGAGTACTTCACTGGTATTTCGTTTTATCAACCTTACAAGGATGGAAAACGCAAACTTAGCAAAATGACTTGAGCCCAGAATACTAAGAACCACAGCTAAAAACCACACCTATGTACAAATATTTGACATTTCAACAGATTTTCCTTACATCTATTCACTACATGTTTACCTGTTTTACACTTAATTGCTATAAGAGAACCATTTCTAGACATATACTATTTTAATGACATATAAGATGCTTGTATTTGTGAAATGTGTCTCAAAAACTCACCCAAGGTCATCATCATCATTTGATATTCTAATCGAAATGCCCGTAACAATACTATCTATTGTAGATCTTGGATGATTTGATGAGACGTTTAAATATGACACAAATTTATTAGGTTTACGGAATGGGCAAAAAAGACCCATATGTATGTGTGGGTGTGTGTATATATATGTGTGTGCGTGTGTGTATATGTATATATATATATATATATATATATATATATACATATACACAAGATGGTATCAAAAAATTTCCAAGACTAGTTATGTTTAATTAAAATATTACTTATTTACTTAAGTCTTAACATCATTTCCTGTGAAATAGTCACCTTGCTCAGCACTACACCGGTCCCAGCATTCCTGCCAGTTTTGGAATTGAGCTTGCAACTCATTTTCTGTAAGTGAGTTGAGGACCTTCTGCGACTGACTCTGAATCTTGACAGTGGTGTTAAGATGGTGACTTTTGAGCCGCATTTTCATCTTGAGGAAAAGATGGATGTCTGCAGGTGCTAAATTTGGTGAATAGGGCGGGTGCAGAAGTGATACCATGTTGAGAAATGAGTGAGGACAGCTTGGTGAAAGGGTGCATTGTCGTTGTAAAGAATCCAATTCTTCGTGCCCCACGGATCCAGTCACTTTTGCTGAATGTCTGACCTCAAAGGCTTCAAAGCATTGCAGTAGAACAGTCTGGCCCTGGGGGATGAATTCTTGATGCACAATACTACATTTTTGATGTGGCACTTGTGGCAGGTCTTCCAGATTGCTTATCATCTTACATGGACCTTCTTCTGCTTTTGAAGTGCTTGTGCCACTCTAAACATTGCATATGACCCATTGTTTCATTGCTGTAAGCTTGCTGAAGCATGCTCAATGTCTTTCTAGCAGACTTCTTAAGTTTAACGCAAGATTTCATGTTGGCTCTTTGTTCTTGTCCATGACAAAATCGCAGACTACAGTATATGCATGATCACAAATGTACAAATTTCACATCTTGCAAAGAAAACACAGCAATGTCACTTGGCACACTGCCCCATGAAGGTTACTATCTCTCACTGCATACACAACCATTGGCGTGCTACAGAACAAGTCTGCAAACTTCTTGATGCCACCTCATACTTTCAGGATACAAGAAGGTAAGTATATGAGAGAATATGGACAGTAGATCATGAAAGATGGGTGGTAATTTCCTAAATGTGCAAGAGGAGAGTGATAGATGGTTAGAAGTGGGAGTGTAGGTGACATTAGTGAATGGTGAAGAAAGGTTAACAAGTGGTCGCCTCTAAATATCAGTCTGAAAGGGGAAGGTGAAAAAAAAAATGTCTCAGGAAGGAAGAGGTTTATAGGTGACAGTACAGGAAGAGTGGATAGCAGTAGTATAATAAATCTGTTGATAGATTAGGAAATAAGGAGATTATGTATGTGGTAGGAGAGTTGGGACAGAAAGAGAGAGATAGACAGAGAGAAATAGAGAAGGATTGGCAGAGACAGGGATGGATGTGAAAGGTGTGTAAGGGTGGTTATATGTGAGAAGGACAAAGACAGGGCAAAGCCGTCAATAATTAGTTGGGCTATGACGCTTCCTCCATCTTTCAGACTTGGTTCAGCAATGTGATATCTCTGTAAATACTTCTAACTAAAGCATCTCCTTTACTCTTGACTATAATTCTTCTATGCCAGTTATTGTGTATAACAATTTCCTGTATAATCTGTTTTACTATGCAGATAACTGTATCCTACTCAGCCAGGTATTTTAAGCATTTCAGAGTTGACTCCTGATGGATCAGGGGGCTTCACCCTGCTTTCATTTCCTTAATTGCTTTATCCATCATGCTGCTGTCAACCAGAATAGTTGGTCCCTATGTTGGCTCCACATTTAATAGCTTTTCATAGTAGCACTTCCATACCACTTTCTTTTCAGAGTCTCTAAGTGAAAGTATACGATTATCCATCCACACACACACGGATTGCCCACAACATCTCAATTCTTTCTGATATGTATGTGCATGTGTGTATATGTGTGCATGTGTGTGTGTGTGTGTTAGATATAGATGGGTGTGTGTATCATCATTCGTTAGTATAGAAACATTACTCCATGCACATTCATTTACTTGCCAAAGCTTAAATTAAAACCCTTCAGGAGCAGAGTGATAGAATGAATACCAGAAATACACTGGAAACATTTCAATTGAACATAAATACATTCCTTTATAACAATTGGCTTTGTGTGTATAGTCAGAACAAATCAATATATTGCCAAAGAATATTATAGCTCCAATCAGTCTCGTTGAGCATTTATGCAAGGTACATTACTCTGCTTGCCTTATTCTGATATATTGAAAAAAAAAATAGGTCACATTGCTGCTACTATTGCTGCAGCTGTAGCTCATGCTGTTGCTACCACTGCCGCCGTTGCTGCTGCTTTTGCTACTACTACTACTACTACTACTACTACTACTACTACTACTACTACTACTACTACTGATACCGATGCTAATATTACTAGGGCTGGAGTATGGCTTTAGTTTTTAATTAAAGAAGGATGTTGGCACGAATAAAGTGCATTGAGTATCGACTGCAATTTTGTGAGTCTGACACTTCCGACAACAATTTTTCTGTACCTGCCATCCCACCCTCCATGCAAGGTAGACTACTCTGCATTACCTTAAAGTAAAACTAAAAACACCACACCAAGAGGCCAAAAAAGGTGACCTTCTTCATCTTTTCAAAAGTGAGAAAAATATATTTATAGTAATGGGATTTTCTTAATGAAATTTGTAAAATCTTTTAACCAATGCTAGAAAAGTTGATTAAAATATAAAACAATATATACGTATGTATATATATCTTTAAGTATGTATCTCTCTCTATATATATATGTGTATGTATATATATATATGTAATAATACATATATATATATATACACATATACAAACACACACACACACACATATATACACACACACACACACACACACATACATATACATATATGTACACACACACACACACACACACACACATATATATATATATATATATATATATATATATATATATTTATATATATATATATATATATATATATATATATATATATATATATATATATTATATATGCATATATATATATATATAAATATATATTTATATGTTTGTATACATACACATATATATAAATACATATATATATATGTTTGTATACATATACATATATACATACATACATACACATACATACACATATATGTATGTATATATATATATATATATATATATATATATATATATATATATTTATATATATATATATACAGACACATACATATATGTATACACACACACACACATATATATATATATACACATTTATATATATACTTATACATGCTCAAATACACACACACACACACATACATAGACACACACAGTCTTTTAATTATAGGTCCCAAACTTTTCTGTGCCCTACACTCCTACAAATCTATACTATAAAAGGCATATTTGATAAATTTTGACACCACCCCCTACTAAAGTAATATCACATATAAAAATGAAAAACGTAATTTTCTAATAGCTGATTACTTTCCTCCCTCCTCTGTCTTCTGTTGTTATTTGAACCACTCACCAACTCATTGTTGTATGTGTGAACAAATTGAATACAGAAAAAAAAAAAAAAGAAAAACACACATGCTTCTGATTCAGTAGGTAATGTGCAAATTAAATGTAGATCAACGAAATAGAAATAACCAAACAATGAAATCAAATACCATTGTGAACATAAAATTCAATGATCCTGTTTCTCATTCATCACTTTTATCAAAACATGGTTTTTTTCTTGCTGCTTATGATCCGTAGATCTATCTGTGAATTCAGGTGATTTCTAGATTTTGTTTTGATTGACAAAAGATAACAGAACCCAGATTCATGTCAGTATGTCATTGCAAATGGAATGAGAACTGAGTTCTTGGTCAGAATCTTTGAAGAGCTAAATCTACATTTGTAGTACACCTGTCCTCATTTTTACTGGTGTTTGGTTAAAAACACAAAGAGAAGAATGCACACCCTGTTAAATGATTCATTGATAACTAATAAAAGAACATATAGAGAAAACTGGTTTTGCTTTGAGACCCCCAAGTTATCCCAAGGCTTTACAAGGAGCTTGTGCTAAGCTGGCATAGATCTCTGGATGATTGAAACTCACAAGCCACAACATTATAACAAAAATTGGATCATGGGGTAGAACCAAGAAACATGACAACAAAAGAATTATATGGTTACAAACTGTGTTTTATTTTTTCATTAAAAAGAGGGCCAAAAAAAATCTTACTAATTTACTGATTAATTAAATGTTTTTTAGAGATGATTGATATCTGTCATTTTAAGAAATGTAAAAAAATATAAAGACCCACCCCCTTCGGCCATGAATGACCGTGGGATTGCATCCAGAAAGTTACCCTCCGAGGCACAAGTTCAGTCAAAGATGTTTATGGAAGACCAACATACCAGCCTCCCCTCTCCATGACATCGATGTTATGCAAGGGAAAGGCAAATGCTGTCACAACTCATTTCTACAGCTGAGTAAACTTGAGCAACATGAAATAAAGTGTCTTAGTCAAGAACACAACAAATAGCTCAGTCTGAGAATTGAACTCACTACCTCACGCTTGTAAGCCTGATGCTCTAACCAATGAGCCAATTAATACAGTTCTGAATAACCTTATGGAAATGACATGGTCATGGTTAGAATGCCTTATGGCTTTGGCTTTAGATCAGCTGCATAACACCAGTAACACCTCAGCAACAACGACAACAGCACCACCATCACCAGTAACAACATTACCAGAGTATTTTGCAGTTTTGTATTTTCTTCTAAGATTGTTGAACTATTACTAACATTGAGATAATACATTGTTAGACAGAATATGATTCATCTGAATCTGCCCAGGGTTATCTCTCTTTAAGTATTTCCCATTGAGAAAGGCTAAAGAGCCAGAAACATGCATCTGGGAATCTGATAGGAGCAAGTGCAAGGCAGATATGATGTTTTTACACCTTTTACCATAAGAGAAAATTTTTCCTTCATCGTAACTGCAGTAAATTTGCCTTTAGAAATTAAAATATGTCAAACATATTTTAACTAACCTAAAGTTCATTTATTCCTAATCACTGCTTAGCACTGATGCTATTATACTATCTTAATTATTAATATAATTAGCAGAAATATATAAACTACTCTCTGTATTTCATATACTGGTTATACTTTTCTTTGATATGTGAAATTAGCTTGGTCTCTATATACGTGTAGTATCTGTATATACATACACATACATGTATGTTCTTTTCTCTTTTAAATTTAGACCTTTAGCATTTAAACTGGCCATATTGAGCCAAAATATGTAGTGATGATGGCTATGATGGCAACAATCAGGAGGAGGATGAAAAGAAGGATAACAGCAACAAAAAAAAAACAAAAAACAATTACATGCCAAGTACTTAGAAGATACCTACACATAGATATGTTTTCATTTAGAACTCTAAGGTTAAATGAGAAAATAAAGAAAATCACACACACACACACACACATGTACACATATAAAGAATGGTTTCCTATATAAAATTATGAGAAATTTTTCTGTTACAAACCAAACAGCCTGCAGAGACTCTGCTACCCAATTTTAATTTAACAGGTTTGTATTTCTGAGTTTATCTACCTTTGTTTTCTTTGTGTGTGTATACATAAATGCATATATATATATATATATGAAAAAACTGCAACTGCCTCTTGAAAATTGGATCAATCAATATTCCAAGGGTGAGAGAAATGATTAGAGGTCAAACATTTACAGACAAACAGTATCTTCATAAATGTATAAATACATATATATATATTCTGAAAAACTAAGCATTGTCACAAAGTATTATTGATTTAGCTTATCAATTTACTAAACATTTATCTCTAAAATTATATCCATACTAATGCATATAATGTTTTCTTAAGTTACATTCAAAAACCACTGAGGAAACCTTGTTAACTTAACTACATACAAACACCAACTTAGATTTCATGGTTATTAACAGATCTGAAAATGCGTCTTTCTTCCTCTTTTTATAAAAGATTAAACTAAAAGTAGTAATCTCCCTTGATATTGATGGAACTGAGAAATTCTTCAGACAGGATAAACTTCAATAGCTGACTTATATTATTAACAATAAATTTATGCATGTTAAATATTGTAGTTTTTGATATGACAGTTAATATTAATAATATCAATGGTTTCAAATTTTGTCCCAAGGCCAGCAGTTTCAGAGGAGAGGGTAAGTTGTTCACATTGACCTCAGGGTTTAACTGGTGTTTTATTTTATTGATCTCGAAAGGATGAAAGGCAAAGTCAATGTTGACAAAATTTGAACTCAGAATGTGAAAACTAATGAAATGACACTAATAATAATAATTGTTGTCACCTTGGGGACAATATCAAAAGATATCGAGAGGAATATAAAGGAAATGCAAATAGAGTGTTTGGTAGAGCTGTTACAAAAAGTCTATCTCCTTAGCATAGCCAGAATCATCAGGAAAGTATTAGAAAGCTGTAGCAAAGAAATAGCATGATACCACAGCAGGGCTGGATTAAAATCCATAGAGGCCCTAAGCACAAGATTTTGGTGCCCCCATACTTACGTAAATCATCATCATCATCATTTAACGTCTGTTTTCCATGCTAGCATGGGTTGGACGATTTGACTGGGGACTAGTGAACCAGATGGCTACACCAGACTCCAATCTGATCTGGCAGAGTTTCTACAACTGGATGTCCTTCCTAACGCCAACCACTCCGAGAGTGTAGTGGGTGCCTTTTACGTGCCACCGGCATGAGGGCCAGTCCAGCAGTACTGGTAACAGCCATGCTCAAATGGTGTTTTTTATGTGTGTTATGTCTCAAGTTACTGCTATCTAGTACCTTCGGATGATCTCTACTCAACTACTACTCGTCAGCTACTCAACTCCTCTACCACAGCTAGACTACCTCTATTTATATGTCTTGAGCGATCCTACTTCTTCGCTTGGGGGCGTCGACACAACAATGTGTCACCTGCACAGGAGTCAGCCCAATGTTTTCTTCACAGGAGTCAGTCCAATATTTTGTTACAAGAATCAGTCCAATATTTTAAAATATAAATAATAATAAACCACAGAATGAATTACTTTTCAAAATGAAGCAAAACTAACAGTAAGAAGGAAAATAAAGTTTAATTTTGTATACTTCCACTTTATTTATATTTGAAAAGCTTTCTCCTACATTTTTTAATTGCAAAACCTTTGATCAGATCATCACTATAACATCATGAACACATTGAAATTATATTTCCAATCATATAAACCACTTTGAATATTATTTTAGCAAGTTTAAAGTGATTTCTTTTGTGTTTGTAAACCACTTACCATTTATGGGGTGCCCCCACTTCTCTTGATGCCCTAAACATGTGCTTATTTTGCTTAATGGTTAATCCAACTCTGTACCACAGGCTGCAGGTAGTAACCCCACTACTCAAGCAAGATTACTGAAGTTTCAACATGATTAATAATAATAATAATCCTTTCTACTATTGGCACAAATTTTAGGGGGGGTTAACTATTTGATTATATTGACCTCAGTACTTGACTGGTACTTATTTTATTGACCCCCAAAAGACGAAAAGCAAAAGTGACCTTGGTGGAATTTGAACTTAGAACACAAACAAATGGAAGAAATACCGCTAAGCATTTTGTCCAATGTGTTAATGATTCTGCTAGCTCATTGCTTTAATGATGATGATGATGATGATGATGATGATGATGATGATGATGATGATGATGACAAACAATAATAATAATAGTCATGTAGATCTGTTATTTTTCATGTAGATCTGTTGATCATGAAAGGAAATCCATAAGATGTAGAAAAAGAATGCCTGACGTTTGGAAATTAGTACTGACATGAGAGTAGAGCTTGTTAAAAAAACTGCACTATTGAGGACAGTGAGGATTTTGAGGCTGGTTACTTGTGTATTAATTATCATAGAAAAAGACCCTGTGAGACCTTTGACAACAGATTGTTGTTCAATCTTACAAAATTAACCAGAGCAAATAATAATAATAATAATGATAATAATAATAAAAGATGGGTTACAGCAAATACTTTGCTCAACACCAAATATGTGCTTGTCAGTTATTTGACCCTAACCAGTTGAGCATGTCCCTTACTGACTGATGATATGTGCATCTCTGATCATGAGCAGCAAAGTAGTCGGGGAGTATATATATATATATATATATATATATATATATATATATATATATATATATATATATATATATATATATATATATATATATATATATATACATATATATGATGGGCTTCTTTCAGTTTCCACCTAACAAATTCACTGACAAGGCAGTATATTGGATAGATACTATCCCTTAGTGGGTTGAACCCTCAACCCCTAACTCTCTCGCATTATATATATATATATATATATATATATATATATATATATATATATATATATATATACATACATATATATATATATATGCATACACATATATATTCACACACATCAATCAATCTCTAAATATATATGTGTATATCTATCTATCGATATATATATATATATATATATATATATATATATATATATATAGATAGATAGATAGATAGATAGATATGTATATATATATATATATATATATATATATATATGAGAATATGTTTGCATGTATGTATCATATAGGCTTATCTGTATGTCCGTACATGGATTTATTTATGTGAGTATTTAAGATATTGTGTATGTATGTGTGTCTGACTCTCTTTGGCGCCTAGAAATATATCACAAGGCGAGGAGATATAAATATTTGCCTAATCAGCTGTAAATAAAGTTCACACCAACTTAAAGAAGTCAGTCAGTTATCTTGGCACAGCTGACTGATTTTTAACATGTGACTCTTGACATACCCCTAGCCTGACACACTAGACTTCACATCTTTTCCGACACATTTAAAAGATTCTCAACAAAATCAAGGTAAGTAATTGAATTCATCTCTCCACTCCGTTGACTACTGATGAAAGAAAAAACTCATAAGTTATTCAAAGAACATATATGTATGTATGTATGTTTGTATGTTTGTATGTATGTATGTATGTATGTATGTATGCATGTATGTATGTATGTATGTAAGCATGTATGCATGTATGTATGTATGTATGTATGTATGTACGTATGCATACATGCATGTATGTATTCTATTTATTAAAGTCAAATAAAATCTTCACAAACAGTTACTTAGAGTTTCACGTGACTGTTCAGCAGACGAACTGTTACTCAGAGTTTCACGTGATTACTCATTGTACAGTTGTGATAATACTGTAGTACTATTTTTTCCACCTTGTTTTCCATTTATCTGCTTACTTGTGCGTATGTGTGTGTGTATGTGTGTGTGAGTGTGTGTGTGTGTGTGTGTGTGTGTGTGTGTTTGTGTGTGTGTGTGTGTGTGTATATATATATATATATTATATATATATATATATATATATATATATATATATATATATATATATATATATAAGCTCTTTTGTAGAACTACATAAATCTGGAGGAGAAACACACTCTAAGTTGCAGAGCTGCGTTTGGGGTCTGACGATATGCTAAAGCCAAGGTAACCCCATAAACCGGTCCAACCCACTCTAATATATATATATATATATATATATATATATATATATATATATAATCTAGCTTTTACTTGTTACAGTCATTGAACTGTGGCCATGCAAGGCACTACCATGAAGGGTTTAATTGAACAAATCAACCACGATACATATATTATTTTTAATCTTGGTACTTAATTATCAGCCTTTTTTTTTCTTTTTGCTGCATTGCTAAATTATGGGGATGAAACAAACCAGCACCAACCATCAATAAATGGGGCCAAGTACAAAAAGAAAGGCATGTAACACACAAAGATACACACATACATGCACAATGGGTGTCTTTCAGTTTCGGTCATTCAAATCCACTGATAAAACTTTGGTCAGCCTGAGGCTATAATAGAAGACACTTATCTAAGTTTC
Organism: Octopus bimaculoides; assembly: GCF_046866305.1. NCBI lineage: Eukaryota > Metazoa > Mollusca > Cephalopoda > Octopoda > Octopodidae > Octopus > Octopus bimaculoides. Next base: position 42,501,436 of record NC_142941.1, on the reverse strand, counting down.
CATGCATAGGTGGCACCGAATCCAAGACCACATGGTCGGGAGGCTAGTTTCTTAACCACAGAGCCATGTCATACATACATACATACATACATACATACACACACAGAGAAATTAGGTTTCTCAAAACCAGAGGAGAAAGTTAATTTGAAGACTACAGATCCAATCCATCACTGGAACTGTAAAAATCTGTAAAACTTTCCAGAAGTTTATAATTTAAATATATATGAGCATGTCTAGATATGTAACTATATGCATGAGAATACATACATAAAACATACAAATATGCACATACATACATACATACATACATACATACATGCATACAAATAAAAATACCCTGTTGTTGATGTTGAAATTCTATTGGAGGAACCTTGGATCCATGTTAGAAACTGGTTCTTTCTCCATTGGCAAGAAAACTTGAAATAAACTGAATAATTACATACATACATACAAGGTTGGCCAAAAGTCACCTGACAGTAAATCAAAACTATTTAATTCCAAGATTAAAACAAAAAAATATTTTATATGAGACTTTGCTAATAAATAGATAAATGTTGAAAAAAAAAACAAAACAAAAAAACGGTGATTTTTAACATTCACTTATTAAACATTCATAACTGGAATAAATAAATAAAATTGAATATTAAGTATTTAGGCAATTTTGATTCACTGTCGGTCAAATTTTGACCAACCCTGTATATATGTGTATATATGCATGCATGTATGTATATATATATATTTTTTTCAATATGTATTATCTATGTATGTATATATGTATGTATGTAAGTGTGAGTGTGTTCATGTATGCACATGTGTGTGCATATGTGTGTATTTGTATATGTGAGTTTATGGACATATATATGTATATGCATTTATATGCATATATATATGTATGTGTATGTACATGTATATATATATATAAATATATAAATATATAGGTAGATATATATATGCATGTATCAATATATATTCGTGTGTATATATATGTGCATATATAAATATGTGTCAATTTGACAGGGTGTGTATGAGTGTTCATAAGAAGTTAATGGATATCTGTTGAATCCAACAAACAAATGTCTTGAAAGAATTGCAACCCTTAGAACCAATACTAAAAAATTTTGAACATTTTTTATTCAATTTAACAAGGTAACATTATATATATATATATATATAGCAAGCATCACAAGATACAATCATGGCACTTTAAAACTTACCAAGCTACCTATTAATTGCCATTGTAATTTACTTTTTAATCAGCACTCTACCTGAAACTCACTGTGTCTCTTCTTTTTTTTTTTTGGTCTCTTTTTTCAACTGTTGTTATTACTCTCTGCCATAAATAAGGCACTGTACAATATTATTGTGAGACATTATTATATGAATAATCATAACTTTTTTAAAGACATGCACCTGGATTTTAAATAGTCATCCACTTGTTCATAAGTGCAACTTTTCAAAAGCGGTAAAAATTATTGGTAAATGTTCTACCAAGTCATTTTCTCATTGATTTAACTATTCATTCATCATATTTATCAGCTGTACAAAGACATTACATTTTTTTTTTCATTTTTATGTTTTATATAAATTTGTTTCTTTTTATAATTTTTTTCTTCATTTTATCATCTGGTTCTTTTCAAAACTATTTATATGCTATTAAATCAAAATAAAAAAATTAATACCTCCCTTCTTTTCATTTTTACTTTTCTTTTTGAAACAGTTGTATAAAAACTTTCTTGTTTAGATCTAAAATTACACACACAAGAATGCTTACATGCAATATATACATATATATATATATATATATATATATATATATATATATATATATATATATATATATATATATATAAATACATATATATATATGTGTGTGTGTGTGTTTGTGTTTGAACTGGACTTGTATGAAAAATATTGTTACAAAGAAAATAAAGAAAATAAGCATATAAAAAAAGTAACAAAAACAAAGAATGTCAACTGAAGAAAAATCATAAAAAAACAACCAACCCGAAAAGCTAAGCATAAAAGAGAAGAGACAACACTGAAAGAATGTGGCAAATTCTATCTTCATTTCTTCATTGCTCATTCTGTAGCATAGAAGCAAAAATTCAAAAATTCTTGTAAAAAAACACTGAAATAAAAAAAAAAAAAAGAAAAACAGAAGCAAAAACGGAAAAAAAGATAAAAGAAGATAATTTCTTTGAACAGGAAATGAAAAAAGCAGAAAATAATCTTAAAGTGATATTTGATAAATAAGAGAATGCAAAATGAAATATGTTTTGTTTCTATTTTCATGTTATTTCTTATTAGATAAAGGCCACTAAGAATAAAAGTGAGCTACTTATTTTGCGAAGATATTTGCCAATGATAATGTCGTCTTTGGTTAGTATCCTTAAATGTTGGTGTGTTCAATTCAATGTGTATAGTTTACTGAAAAAAAACTCAAGTATATATATATATATATACATATATATATATATATATATATATATATTGGTTTAATGGACGAGATTTCATTTATTTTCACCACTAAAATCAACATACATTCAC